>NC_060892.1:15431489-15696489 GCF_014805685.1 Silurus meridionalis
AATATGGCATATAATGTAAAAAAAAAAAAAAAAAAAGTAAGCAAAATCTGAATTTAGTATATATAATTAAGAAAATTACGAAAACATTTGGAATAAAAGAAAAGAGAGACTTTTTAAAGTTTCTGAAATGAAACTAATGAATTACCTCGGATTTATGTAAACACTTATATTCCAGCAGAGCTTCATTCTCAGTCTCCACCTGGACCACACGAGTCCTTGCCTCAAGTAGCTACAAGAAAGGAAAAAAACACACTTTATTCAGGTAGAAACAAAGCAATCCAGTTTTACAATCCAGTACAACATGCTCTGTTGCATCAAAGTCTAGTTTAATAGTTAATATGACCAAGGATCAGATTCTTGTTACTATAATCAATCATCAAACTGCAGATCTATAAAACATTTTACCATTCATTGAATGTAGGTCACATTTAAAAAGATGACCTGTTTTTTTTTTTACTTCAGCAAACACATAATGAACATTAAAGTGATGTGCTTGGACAAATAACTGCCCTCTGCTACAGTAAGTTCATAAGCTAAGAGAATGGCTAACTTGGATCTCACTGACAACAAAAAAGAACATCCTGTTTACTTTTCTCTTTAAAGTCATCATCAATTACTCTTTTTTTAGACACCATGCTTCACCCAGACGTAACTGACCCCAAAATATGACCTCAAAGTTTAAAATATATACAATCAATATATTAAACACTGTATAGACAAAAGTTTCTGAACACACAAATATGATGTGCCTTTTGAACATCCCATTCACATTGTGCTGTGTTTTATTACACTCCCAACACTCTTCTTACACATTGAGTAGTGTGTAGTGATTCACTGTGACACACTATATAGACAAAGGTTTGTAAACACCTTGACCATACGATTTGTATGTACAGAATCTTACAAAAGTGAGTATACCCCTAATATTTCAGCAATCATTGTAGTAGATCTTCTCAAGGGACAATACTATAGAACTGAAAGCTGGATATATTTTAGGACATCAATATGCAGCTTGTGTAGCAGTACAGATTTACTGTCCTCTAAAAATAACTCAACATTCAGCCATTATTGTCTAAATAACTGGCAACGAAAGTGAGTACACCCTGTGATAACATCTGTAAGTTGTGTAACTATGCAAAGTCACATGTCCTATTCATCATGCTGATGTTTTTATCTGCTTGACATGACCATACAAATTTGTGAATCGTGTATTAGAGAAGTTAAAATTTGGTGCTTTGAGTACAATTATCTCCTAATGACCACTGGATGTTCAACATGGCACCTCATGGCAAAGAACTCTCTGAGGATTTGAGAATTAGAATTGTTGCTCTCTACAAAGATGCCGAGGCTATAAGAAGATCGGTATCACCCTGAAACTGAGTTACAGTGCAGTGGCCAGAGTCATACAGAGGTTTTCCAATACAGGTTCCACTAGAAACCGACTTCTCAAAGGGTCCATCTAAGAAGTCGACTCCTCATGTTGTGGGTCAGGTGCAGAAGCTGCTTCAAAAACAGACGCGCGAGTGCTGCAGCATTGCTTTAGAGGTTGCAGAAGTGGAAAGTCTGCCACATACTGCAACAAGTCGGTTAGCATGTCATCTTCCCAGAAAGAAGCCTCTTCTGAAGCTGGCTCACAAGAAAGCCTGCAAACTGTTTGCTGAAGACAACCTGTCTAAGAGCATGAATCACTTGAACCATGTCCTGTGGTCTGATGAGACTAAGATAAACTTGCTTGGCTCAGATGGTGTCCAGCATGTGTGGTGACACCCTGGTGAGAAGTACCAAGAAAATTGTGTATTACAGTCAAGCTAATGGTGGTAGCATCATGGTCTGGGGCTGCATGAGCGCTGCTGCATACTGGGGAGCTCCAGTTTATTGAGGAAAACATGGATTCATGTAATGTGACATTCTGAAGCAGAACATGATGCCCTCACTTCAGAAACTGGGCTGAACAGCAGTTTTCCAACATTATAATGAAGGTGGAGAAGCGCCATGTGTCTAACATCCAGCAGCTCCATAATGTCATTATGGAGGAGTGTAAGAGGATCCCAGCAACAACCTGTGCAGCTCTGGTGAATTCCATGCCCAGGAGGATTTAGGCAGATAATAATGGTGCTCAAACAAAAGATTTACACTGACACAGTTTTTAGGATGTTCACTTAGGGTGTACTCACTTTTGTTGCCAGATATTTATACAATAATGGCTGTAAGTTGAGTTATTTTCAGAGGACAGTAAATCTGTACTGCTTAACAAGCTGCACATTGACTACTCTAAAATATATCCAGCTTTCATTTTTTATAGTATTGTCCTTTGAGAAGATAGTAAAATAGTTTTATAATAGGGGTGCACTCACTTTTGTGATATACTGTATATTTTAAATATCCAATTCCACATTTAGTCACCATTTGCTGTTATAGTAACCTCCACTGGGCAGATGTTCCACTATACTGGGAGTCTGGTTATTGGGGTTTGTGCTCATCCAATCACAAGGTTGGTAGTTAAGTCAGCGTTCCAGTTCATCCCAATTGTGTTCAACAGGGTTGAGACTGCAGCTCTGTAGCAGGCCATATAAAGTCCACATGTAAACCATATCTTCATGGTGCTCGCTTTGTGCACAGAGGTATTGTCATGCTGCAACAGGTTTGGGTCTCCTAGTTCAAGTGAATGGAAAACTGAATGCTAGTGCATCCAAAGGCATCATATACAATTGTGTGCCTCCAACTTTGTACAGTTTGAGGAAGAACCACATATGTCTTCCTTTTGAGTCTGGTTCCTCTCAAGGTTTCTTCCTCATGCCATCTCAGGGAGTTTTTCCTTGCCACGGTCGCCACTGGATTGCTCTTTAAGGACAAACTTAAAATTACAAGGAACAAACTTGTACATTCTTGTATTACTGCTTTATTTATGCAACGCTGCTTTGCTTATGCCCATATAGTGTATTTACCCAATATGAGTAGAAGAACACCACTGAATACATTTGGGATCAACTGGAACTAAAGCCTCCTCACACAGCATCACTGCCTGACCTCAACAATGCTATTGCGGCTACTTGATCTATATTCCTCACATACACATCTGGAATTAAATTGAACAATAATTATGGCAAATATAATGTTTTGGCAAACAAATATTATGTTTGGCACATAGAGGTTTTTTTTTTTTTACAAGTGGCTGATCAGATATAGCTTTCATGATAAATTGAGAGATCGCTTCCAAAACACAATCGCGCCACCGTTCCCGTCCTCTCTCATTATTTGTCTGTATCGTATAGGCAGAATGGGGAGAAAGTCGAGCAATCTGCACATGGCCCTAATGAGAAGCGGACAGGTCATGCCGGTGCTGAATTACTTTTCAGCCTCCTTCAACACGGCTCGCTCTCTTTCTCTCTCTCCTCGCTCGAGCCTGCCGTGACGCTTAGCGACAGGTGACATGGCTGTTTCCTGATGGACGCTGCTATGCCAGCCTCTGATTGGTCAGCAGTTTTTTTTTTCTGAGGCAGGAAGGGAGGGTTGTGATATTCTTCGAGTTGCAGTGAAGCAAATCTTCGCCGGCTCCAGCACCAAGCCGGGGGCATCGTCTTGTTTGTTTATGCATCACACTGCCGCATGCTCATGACTGAATTTTTAGATGTACATTCAAAATGGCTCTTAATGCACAGGAGAACGTGCTGCTTGTACATTCACAGGTCTAGAAGACACAGGACTCGACAGACACACTGAACAGCTTGCTTGTATTTTTTTTCTCTGGCGATGCAGGGATAATCCAGCTTTCCGAGACGTCCCAACACTTGTCAGAGTAAACTGTCAGCCCAATAGAGCAGGGAAGTCTGTCAAACAGGCACGAACAGCCGTCTTGGAATCCATATTGGGAATTAGGAATTGTGTTTGAACGAGCCTGTATTTGAACCCAGTCTCATAAGGAATGTCGGCCTAACTGAATACGGATACATTATTCTAGATTGAAGGAATAAACAAATAGAAATATTACAAAAGTTAAAACGACCGTATTTTCCAGAATAAAAGACACCACTTTTTTTCCCACTCTTTGAAACCCGCGGCTTAATGAAGTGGCTAATTTATCCTGGGTTTTTCCCGGGTTCGCAAGCTTCAAGCCAAAAAACTGAGCCCCATAACATTAGACCAATAAACTTGCCGAACGGGTTAAGGTGAACCAATGAAATTCTTAATATGAAATCGCGCTCCCACTCAATCGGGCCGCACCACATCATAAATATGGATGAGGTTTCTCTGACGTTTGACCTGCGGCTCACTCGCACTGTGACGTCACGCTAAAAAACAACCGGGCATGAAAAAAACGCACTTCACCTGTGTTCTGAGCTGCATGGCATCGGGAGAAAAGCTTCACCGGTGATGATTTTTAAACGCAAGATGATGCCAAAAGAAAAACTCTCAAGAGAAATTGTTGTGAAAAGAAGAAGGAAGACAGTGAACAATGACTTTCTTGGTAGGCTACTGTTTAGATACAAGCTGTGTAACAGACACTGTCTTTCGTTAAAGCCTGTGTAAAGTTCATCAGTTTCAGTTGCGGCTTATTTATGTTCAAAATAAAAATCTTTGTAAAATTCAGTGGGTGCGGCTTATATTTGGGTGCGCTTAATAGTCCGGAAATTACAGTAAACCAGATCCTACGTGACAATTAAAA
Source organism: Silurus meridionalis (assembly GCF_014805685.1). Taxonomy (NCBI): domain Eukaryota; kingdom Metazoa; phylum Chordata; class Actinopteri; order Siluriformes; family Siluridae; genus Silurus; species Silurus meridionalis. The sequence continues at coordinate 15,436,153 of NC_060892.1, forward strand.
AGTTTGAAGGAAATTTTAGGAAATGGAAACAGATCAAAGTTTTTAGAGATGCAGCTACAAAAACTCTTGTGTAAGCAATTACAAATATTAGTATAATAAAACACCTGCACAAATCTCTCACAGAGGCTAACTATAAATTGGAGTGATGTAGCTGAGTGATGTAAGCCCACCCCTTCCCACACACACACACACACACACACACACACACACACACACACACACACACACACACCATGCTGTATGCTGTTACTGAAATAAAAAATAAACAAACAAACAATTAAACAAACTTTCATTCTAAGCCACACCCAAGTCCCATATGAATCTGAATATAGTAAGAGCACTAAATGGATACAGATGCAGGCAGTGGCAACCATCTTAGAAGAATCAGTTCTTTCATCACCCATCATGCACTTGTACGTCATGCTAAACCTGGGCACATTTTAATGATACACCACATGTCTTCCAATCATCTGCACAATATACATCGCATTGTAATCACGTACAAGAGGCGGCGTGAAGACGCGTCACGTTACATATCAGATCATTTGAATTGAATGAATGCAGTGCTGGGCCAAGACCTCACAGACACAGACACGGCGTGCGTGTCATCTCCATATTGATCATAACACTGCAATTACAGAGAAAACATGACAAGATGAGAGCTGATAAAAGGAAAGAATGAAGCTATTTAAAGCTTAAGATGCATATGACTGCACACACAGATAAAGGAAATAAGTCTGAGAGAGTTAGAGAGAGAGAGATAGAGAGAGAGAGAGACAGAGGGAGAGAAAAAGAAAGAGAAGGCCTAAGCAGCCTGGGCCTGGTAGTGGTTGTTTTACCTGACCCTGTAGCTCTTGAGCGTTCCTCGTCGAGCTCTTGAGCTCAACGCTGAGCTGCTGGAGGCGGTTGTGTCCTCTCCGCAGCTCCTGCTGCTTCTCCTGCAGCTCCCTCTGTAGCTCCCACAGCCTCTGCTCCTGGATGTCCAGCTATTGAACGGTAAAAGGAGGCAGGGCGCAGAGGAAGAGAAAAATCAATCCACTACAAAGAGCCTCGCCTCTTGCGAAACCCTCCATGGATGCTATCCTAACGCAAAAAAAGACACAGATCCTTCCTTTGTCCCTCATCCTTAACACCCCGATATTTTCCCCTGAATAAATAACCTAAAATCAATCCCTCGTAACCCGAATGTGTAATCACGCTGTTTTTGGCGTTCGCTTTTTTCTTTGGGCTCGAGAAGGTTAAAAAAAAAAAAAAAGTTAAAAACTGCGACAATGCAAAGCTTTTAACGCGATCAGGAAATGGACAAATGTAGGAAATTCCGAAAAGCCATTTAAAATCCTCAATGAAAAAAACTTGGATCAGGAAAGTTAAAGGCCCACAGTGTCGCATCGCAAAATAAATAATTAATCTCGTAATTAACGCAGAATTGTCACGAGAGGAGAGAGAGAGAGAGAGAGAGAGAGAGAGAGGAGTAGTAGAGGAGGAGGACAACACAGACAGAAGAAGGAAGGAAGGAAGGAAGGAAGGAAGGAAGGAAGAAAGGAAGGAAGGAATAAAGGAAGGAAGGAAGATGCACGCAGACGCCAAGGTACCGCTCCAGTCCAGCATCACGACAGATTGCTCTTCTGCTCCGGGACACAATGTAAAAATGGAGGCCTCGGCACAAACCCGAAGATCAATTAATCTGCCACGTTCATTAGAGGCCCAGGAGTAATCCACAAAATTCACCTCCACCGCCTAACTCGAGCACGCCTTCTTCACCTTCTTCACCACTGACTGCGCTCTTCTGAGGACGAACGCGGCAAAATCGCTGTCTCTTCCCAGGTTCCTTTTTTTGGCATCCCACTCAAATTCCTGAAGGGTTCAAGAATTCAAGAAATGTGAGGGGAAGAGAAATCTTTCTTTCATTGTTAATCCTAAAAAAAAAAAAAAAAGAAAAACAACAAAAAAACCCACCCCAGTCTCATCCCTACGCTCTTGCTTTCGGTGTGTGATGCAAGCCGATAACCCGGCTCTTTCTTTCTTTGCCTTACAATCGCTTGCTCGCTCGCTCCATTCTCCCCACCTAAACTGATCAATACTTCATTTAAATCGTGACATTAGCACACTACAAGTCGGAAAAAAGGGGCAAAAACGCCTAGTTTTCATGGTGAACGGAAGGAACGAGAAAAAGGATTCCTTTATAGAGAGTGATGGAGGGAGAATGTTTCTTTTGTTTTGTTCCGACTTAAACGCGAATGATGAAATGGATGCAAAGCGTTCGCCGGGGTTTTGATTGGAACTCCCCAGCCGCTCCCTGATCAATACTGCATTTGAATTGTGATGGAGGGTCGCCATTGCGCTGTCGTCCTGACGGGAAAATGAAATGCAAACACAGCTGCTGCTGTAATCAACACGAATTCCGGACGCTCTATTAAACCTGAGCGAATGATATGGCGCTTACGTGCGCCGTTATGTTTGTCTCGCTACTTCGTAACATAATTGCACAATATAAATGCCGCCTCACGCGTTCGTTTACGCATCAGTTTACAACGAGGGCAATCAATACAGTAGGACGCAAAATGCCATTGGCGAGTGAGACACGATCACACACACACACACACACACACACACACACACACACACACACACACACACACAGGGACATTTTTTTTTTTTCATAAGTTTTTGAAACACAGAATGAAGAATTTGGATGGAGCAAAATCGACAAATGAAAAAACAAATGACTTTTTGGTTATAATTACAGCAGCTTTACCTGAGCACTCTGGGAATCGCGGGCCTGATGAGACAAAAGCAGATCTCTCTGCAGCTTCTGGACGGTCGCGTCACGATGCGTCAACTGCGTGTTTTGCCCCCCGGTGCCAAAGATGTCAGCAAGCCATCAAGAAATCCAAATGGAGTAAAACAAACAAGGCATATACTAGAAAGAATCTGCCTAATTCTCAAGCAAAGAGCCATTAAGTAGCCAATTTTAGTTATTGATCAGTTATCGATCACAGTGTGTGTGTTTGAGAGAGAGAGAAATTGAGAAAGAGAGAGAATGAGAAAAAGAGAAAGGGGATGAGGCGAGATGAACAGGACCCTAACCCTAACCCCTTTCTATCTCTGGCCTGTAATGCTGAACGTGACCATTATTAGACAGCTCCTCAGTGCTACACAACTACTGTTAGTTTTATGAGTTTTAAGAGGTGATTACTGACATTTTGATAAACAGCACTTTCTCTGTTAGAATGACACAAAGCAAAATGGATGGAGTTTTGTTTCGTTAGGCACAAGAGGTGCGCTGTCTATGGAAACGTAAAAGGTTATCAAGCGAGGCTCCATCTATTTATATCCTATGAGTGACCTATTATCTTTATTTTTCAACATAAAATTTTATTCAGTCATCTAAACATACAAATAATCAGGGAAAAAAACGAAAAAAATGTCCTTAAGTCTAATAAAACGATTATTCATTTAATTGTTTTTTATTTGAAGAAAATTGGTGGTGGATAATTGCTGACTTTTTTGTTGCTTCAAAAATGGTGGTCCATTCAATTCTTTAGAGTACCAGGATATTCTAGCCCATAAACCCAGTTTGCTCTGCCAGGAGGTTATTACTTTAAAAGTGGTTATTAGTTCACATTATAACTTGGCGCCGCCCAAGTGGCAGCCTGTTGCAGCAGCTCCTCTCCTTAGAAATTTCCCCATTGTGGGACAAATAAAGGTATATCTTATCTTATTTTATTACAAATCTGCCAGGAGGTTATTCAACTGGTTTTTCAAAAAGATGCAAAATACAACAAATATGACTCATTGCATGCGCTTTTTTTTCTCTAATTAAAGCTAAATGGATGAAAAGCATGAAAAGATGGCTATAATTCTGGAGTACTCTGTCTATCACTATACAGGGGGGTAGAACAGCCTTTAGACTTGGCACTGTAGCGTTTACCTACATCAATTTACATTTTAAAACCATATGATATGATTAATTAAAGATTATTAATAAGAGAATAAAACAAGAATCTCTGAAGACCCTCCAGAACCTGAATTTGATTTGAATTGACACAATGGTATGAAGGGTCACGTGCGATCCAGTCACATATTTAACACTCAAAAATGGAAATTCTGTTTGAGAGAGTAATTTGAACCTTTGATGCTAAATACTACCTGCCTCATATTAGGGTAGGGTGCTTTCAGGCTTGCATACTGAAGCTTTATGACATAGGGTCGTTAGTGACATTTGGTAATATAATAATGATATTTCTATGTATCTAATAGACATAATCAATTCCAGGGTTAAACAAGCTTTTGTACACCATGGACCAGTTTTGTTTAGAAAATATTTCTGTGGGCCGTTTGATGGGGCGTGTTCACGTGAACTGCCCACAGAGACGAAACCATATCATAGTTACGAGTCATCATACAGAATATTTTAGTTAAAGGCTGCTTTCTTTTTTCCTTTTTTTTTCTCATCAGCATCTGTCTCTCTGTTATCACCATTGTTGGGTCGTTTCTTGCCTCCTGCACTAAGGAAACTTTCAATGGGTGTTTGTTGAACACTCAACAATAGCATTTCGCTGAACCGGTTTTAAGTGTAGAAATAATGTTCTCTGAAATCACCATATGTAAATTTGGATACAGGCTCTTAAAGTGCAAAACGCACAATTCATAATACAGCGTCATGTCATATTCTTGCTACCTGGTAACAAGGCATCTTCGGCCAGGTTCTGAATCATGACCTGGCGGTTGGGACTTCTGATCTGTTCTACTGAAACAGGATGTTAACTAGTAAACTTGGCCAAACATATTATCTGATGATCCGCCTTGAAAGCAGGAAGAAAAACTATGTGTGTTTGTGTGTTCCTCGCTACCTCACTCTTTAAGACTTCTAGTCCTCTTCCCGCCATTTGATCACTGGACACCTAAAGAGCAAAAATAAAAGCAAGTCAGGAAGTTCTCTCAGGAAAAACCAAGTGCGATCCGTGCAAATCTGTTTTATTCCACCGCATTATAAATAAAGTATGATAAATGCAGCCCAAAGTTTGGAAACATATAGGTGTATGTGATTAGACACAGCCTACTTCATGGGAGAAGAAATAAATCATCCCTTACACTGCAGGCTGTGAGTAGTCAGGAAGCGTGACATGATCTCCAACCTAAAGTATTTTAAGCGTTGATAAAAAAAAAAACTGTAACAGATCTCATTAAAATCTACCATTTGATGTGAACCACTCAAATGAATATATATATATATATATATATATATATATATATATATATATATATATATATATATATATATATAAAATTAGGGCTGTCAATTCATTCAAATATTTAATCGTAATTAATCGCAATTTAATCACATATTTGTATCAGTTCTAAATGTACCTTAAATTAATACTTTTCAAGTTTTTAATTGTCTAATCAACACAGGCATGGACAAATACGGAGGGTTTATGCAGATGTATGTCTATTAATGAAACCCAATACACAACATAGAGCATGAACACAAAATATTCTTGTAAATGTTTAAAAGTAATTCTGGTGTTTTCATTTATGTAAATTATCAGGGCACGTATATCATATTCTTCATTCTTCATTCTATTAAGACAAGTGCAGAGGTCACCGGGTCCCTACGCCATGCTCGCATCGCAGCCTTACATTAACATCTTTGGAGAACTGTTAGGTAATACTGATTGCTTTTTTGTCCCGCTTGCAATGGCATCCATAGCCTCGAACGCAAGCCTCAGTTTCAAGGACATTTGAAAAGCATACAATTAGGAGGTGAGCCTGCAGCATAGCACTTCAGTGAAGGTGTGGAAACGTGGATTTTGGAAAGAGAGAGGATGTGCCTGTAACACGATGGCTGTTATGCTTGCTACCAACATGGATGTTAATGTGGAGTAAACAGATAAAGCTCTGGCATGCTGTGTTTTATGATTTCTATCTTTTTGGGGAGCAATACTAATATTCCTAAAATGTTACATTAACAAAAATAAAAAAGAAACGGTGCAATGAGAAAAGGCGGGGGGGGGGGATGCAGCAAGGTGATTGCTCATTCCGAGCAGCTTCAAGCAGCCTCGCCTCATCAGAAGGACACCTTTAATATTCGGACTTTTCACGTCACTCCTGGATAAATCCCTAGCAACCACCATGGCAACACACACCGACTCCGACGTGAAGTGCATGGCAAGATCCACCCACCATGAGAAAATGGACAAAAGTAAATAGGGAGAGAGAGGTAAGGGAGAGGGAAGTATATAAAGGAGGTACGATTCAAAAAGTGAAAAGTAATGCATTTATGTGACCGGAGAAAAAAAAAGGCAAAAGTTAGATGCATGTTAAAGATCCCACAAACGCAACATAATGTTCAAGTCTGGATGCTGACCTTTTCCAGGTCACTAATGCCAAAAGTACTTAAATCATAGTACTTACATAATGAAACATCTCATTTTTTTGTAAATTATAGGTCCCTATCCGTCTAAATGCTTGAAGAATTTGTGGAGAGAAGTATTGATGTCTACGTGAAACCTGGAAATTTCTGCATTTCACCCCTTTGCATCTGCTTTCCTAGTTTCCGAAATTGTGGCTCAAAAGCTGATGAGTTCAGTCAAACTTCATTAAGTTTATAGCTGGGGCCCCTTACTCCCTGGTGGCAGAGCTTGGAGGAATGAGCACATCGCCTGGCAGACTGAGCTATACTGCTCTATCTCACAGGTGGTGGAGGGGATTTAGAGGGGGGCTCTATCTATGTCACTACTCCCCCTTCCCTCCATCCACAGCTCTCTCTGCCTCGCTTTTTCTTTTCCCTCGTGAGGATCGGCAGGCCGAAGGGTCTCCGGTCTGTTCATCATTTTGCGATTGAGCTGCAATAAATCCAGGGGAAATACATTTATAAATGCATTCATGTGGCTGGGGAATCCATCTTGGGCTGCTGTCATGTGCAAGAGAGGGAGGATATAAAAAAGGGGAGGGTTAACGAAGGTTAGGTCCGTTGCTGTGGTCGGCCATTTTCTCCTTTCGTAGCCATTTGCACAAGCTCAGTTATAAGCTCATTACTTTCACTGCTCTTTTCAGCAACCCTCTCCACCCCTATCAGTCAAGGTTTTTAGGGACCAAAATAATTACGCAACCTATCATGAACTAAACCATGAACTAAATTATTATTTTTTAAGACTTGGTACAAATCCTTTCCTCTGCAGGTTTCACTAAGTCAGATTTAAGACTTTTTTAAGACCATTTTCAGGATGAAATTTAAGACCTATATCACGACATCAAAAACACACACACAAATATGTTGTTAGCAACTGGCCTTAATCGAGCAAATTTAAGACTTTTTTAAGACCTAAAATTGAGATATTTTTTTAAATTTAAGACTTTATTAGATTTTTTAAGACCCTAATAAACCCTGCTTCAAAATGTGAAAGTGAAATGTGAAATGTGAAGCTTAATTGGATTAAGGCCAGCTGATTGACTCAGCCGCTACAGAACCTTCATCCTAACCAAGTTTTTCAAATTATTATCCACCTTTAGTGCGAAGAGCAGCCCAATGGGCATTTTGATTAGGTCAGAGAATGTCTCTAGGTCACGTATGTAACCCCAGTTCCCTAAGGGAACAAGACGCTGCGTTGAAACGCTTGGGGGAACACGCCCGAGTGTTCACGCTCTAAAATAATTTGTGTAATCAGTCAAAAATTGGACGCTGGCCATCACCGGTGAGGTGACGTCACGACCAGAAGTAGAAAACGCATATGAGTAAGGGCAGCGTCAGCTTCTGTACGGGAGAAGGATGTGCTGCAGGGACACTGGGAGTGTGGCATAGAGACACAGCGACACACAACAATCCACCTGCACAGAGTCTGCTTATTAGCAGGGAGGCCTCTCTTGGGAGGGCCGTAGCAGACAAACAGCTGATCGGTCCTTCTCCAAAGACTCGTCCTGTGGACGTAGGTGTCCAGTGAGTGCAACGGACAGAGCCAGTTTAGTTGCTCCTGGTCTGAGGCCTAAAACGGAGGAGGATAGAATGCCTGTAATCTCACGGGTCATGGGACAACCGAGGGCACCTTGGGTATGTAACCCATACGGGGGTACAGAGAGGCACTGGACATACCTGGGGTAAACTCCAGGAAGGAGGGGACCACAGCAGGGGCCACAGCCACAGACTCCACAGCTCTGGGCAGGGGTGAAATATGGCTCCTCAGAGGAATCTCCCATTGAGGGTGCTTGAGGAGAGCTACCAGGTCTGTGAACCATGGTTTGCTCTGCCACCTTGAAGCTACCAGGAGGAGACTCTGTCCCGGTGAACTCTCTCTAGAACTCCTGGAAGCAGCGTGACTGGGGGAAAGGCATACAGACGCAGCCTCGGCCACGCCTGAGCCATGGCGTCCATCCCCAGCGAGGCTGTTGGAGTAAGGGAGAACCATAGGGGACTGAGCGATATCTCTCAAGACGTGAACAGATCCACCTGAGCAGTTCAGAATTTCTCCCAAACCTTCTCCACCACACGTGGTGACCTCTAAGGTCTGAGAGGAAATGCTTCAGTGCTAGAAGCAGGGCCAGCATCTCTAGGCATTTGATTACTCATGATCGCTCCCCACCCCATGAGGGACGCATTTGTCATTAGCATTAAGCAACAACTGAGGACTCCCAGCATGGGGCCTAGAGATAGGAACCAGGGATCTCTCCAAACATCTAAGGCACGTAGGCATCGACGCATGACCTTGATGGTGCGGAGGGTGTTGCCTCTGTGAGAACCCACGGGTTTCTGGAACTGCTTGACAGTGAGAAGCTGCCCTTCTCTGACCTTCCTGAAAGCCGTAAGGATTGCAACAATGCAGGCATGGGAAAGCTGCGCACGCAAAGTAGTCGAATCCGATATGACACCGAGATAGGTGGTTCTCTGTAAAGGAGAAAGCACACTCCTCCCGGCATTCAGCTGAAACCTCAACACCTTCACGTGGGTGGGAACGACATCTCAATGCCGGACCGCCAACTGCTCTGATTGAGCTAGGATCAACCAATCGTCGATGTAGTTGAGGATGCGGATGCCATGAAACCTCAGGGGAATCAGAGCCACATCCACACATTTTGTGAAGGAACGGGGTGAAAGGGCAAGGCCAAACGGTAGAACCTGGTATTGGTAAGCTTTGGCCCCGAAAGTGAACGTTAGGATTTTCCTGTGAGAAGGTAGAATGGATACATGAAAGTATGCATCCATTAGCTCTACCGTGACAAACCAGTCCTCGCATCTTGAACCTGAGATCATTAAAAAAGAGGTTCAGCTGACGTAGATCTAAGATAGGACGCAACCCTCCGTCCTTTTTTGGGAACTATGAAGTACCGGCCGTAGAACCCGGACTCTTGTTATGATGGAGGGACCACCTTGATGGCCTCCTTCCTCAGGAGTGTTTACTTCCTGTTCCATGACCAGAGCCTGCTGGCTTCCCACCAGAGTGGGAAGAACCCCGTGAAAACAGGGCGGAGGAGACCTGAACTGAATGGAGTAGCCTCGCTCTACAGTGTGCATCACGGCCGGATCCCCAAAAAGTCCTGTGTTAGAACCACAGACAAAGCCTTCCTGTTGAAGATGACAGTCCTCAGATCTGTCAACTAACCAGGCTTCGACGCTGAGCGCCACGCAGGATCCCTCACAGGTGGAGAGCGAGTCGCAGGTGCCTTTCTGTGGACACCAGGGCAGCCACAGACTGGCCAATGGCCCTAGCAGTCTCTTCAGTGGCTCTGAGAGCCAGATCCACCATACAGCAAAGCTTATCAAAATGGCTGCCCGGGGCACCTCCCACATCCAACTTATGCAGCAGGTCAGCCTGATATGCCTGCAACACCGCCATGGTGTGCAGGGATGCAGGGGCTTGACCTGCTGAACCATAGGATTTACCCATGAGCGCTGATGTATTGCGTAGGGGCTTCTGTGGGCAATGGCACGTGGTACAACCTCCGTAAGCTGATAGGCTTCCGTACCGCAGAGGGCAGAGGCGAAGCTGCAGCTCGAGTTCCTGAAAAGGAATTTAATATACACTTTATAATTAATTATTTATCAATAAATCAACAAATCCGGTTCCACTGGCTGCCATACATGCTCATGGAATATGATTAAATGGCTTTGGATCATGAGCAGATCCTTTTCTTTTACATACTCTATTACTATTATTCTGCTACAAGTTGAACTGTTGCTCCATAAATTTATGTGCTTTTTTCCCCCAGATGTTTTTGAAACTCTGATCTAGTCTTCCTGTTTTTGAAGCTTATTAATGGTTTATATTTTGTGGAAAACCCTTGCCTCCTGATCTGGCCAACAGGAAAACTGTGGAAAAGAATCCACATTCATTCACCACAACTGTTTCCTGTGGATTTTATGGGCCTTTTGGTGATCATGAGATCTCCAAAGCGTTCTTTCTTTTCAAGATTGTACCAAGTAGTTGATTTAGCCACATCTAATCTTTTTGCAATCTCTGTGATAGCCTTGCTTTGATTTTTCAGCCTAATAATGGCTTTGGACTTCAACTGCTTGAAATCAACTCTAGGTCCTTTATCTACTTAATTGTAAGTAATATAACATGGGAATAACAGACATCTGGCCTTGGAACAGCTAAGCAACCGGCCAATTGTCTAAACTACTTTGGGTCCTGTAAAAAAGCGGGCGACCACATATATAAAAGTGCCCAGTGTATACCAAATACTTTTTTTTTATGTACGGCCATATTACTGTGGTGAGTTCAGATGCATACTTAACACAAAAATGAAAAGAAAAAAAAAAGAAAAAACTTTTATCACATGCATTACCTCACCGTTTAGAACTCTGAACTCTGAATAATAATATAGAGTATACTGCTTACAAATTGTTCTCAACCATGAAGGACACAGGTCTCAAACACCTATTAAAACCTAATTTTAGCATTATTCTAAGCAGAAATATGACTCTTGGTGTGCAGGAGGGGAGATCTGTGCGTCCCCGGCTCCAACAAATCTGAGAGACAAGGCCACTATAAATGGATTTCTTATTTCAATTCCAATATAAAATTCAATCCTGGGTAATAAAAAAATGTTGGGGTGAGAGGACAGGACAACACACACACGTCTTCTGTGGTATCTCAAGGCAGCATGGGGCTATTACAGAAATTACGATGACAAACACCAGGGCAGGAATCCACTGAAATGCATATATAGGACTTACATTACCAAGGGATGGGGGAAGCTTCCACCATTAAGGGTTCTTTAGTTTGACTATTATAATGTTTCCCTGGAAAAGTCCAGATTTGTTTGTGGACCTGATGGGATGGAAATGCTCAAACGTAAAACACCTGAGCTGCAGAAAGTGCTGTGCTACATATTCATGCTTGTCCACAGCCCTGTCTGAAATTTGGAGTCAAGGGATAATAGGAATCTGTAAGAGTGAGGAGAAACTGGATTTGAGTAATTACAGCAGTATTTGGGTGATCTGAAGTATGTAGGAGCAGTTTAAAAAAAACAGAATCTTGAGCCTCATATAACCGAACAAAATTTGAGTGGATGAGGGGAATTCAAAAAGACATGTAAAGCGTGACACTGACGTTTCTTCACTCAGGAGAGTAGTATATTTATGGCATTTAAAAGTATTATATACGATGCAGATCTGTTCACAATCTAGATAATAATCTTAGCATTTAAGCTGAAACAGTCCACATCCCTTGCACAGAACAGAAAGCTAGATTTTTTCACTCTACACTATACAGACCTGATTACCTACACATCAGCAACTGGAATTCCCGGTACTACACCCCGGATGTCTGAAATGGCAGACATTTGATTGTTAAAATGTGACACTGCCCCCTAGTGCACAAGCGGCCAAACTTATGTGTCATGTAGATGTGTTGTGCCATTACAGCAGAAATCTGGTAGCTGTTTCCAAGTCAGTAAACAGCTACAGAGATATTTTTGAATTCTTGATACTACTCTATAGAAAAGTGGCCCTGTTGAGACACACATTTTACCATGTAAATTGAATCCCTCATTAATATCTTGTGAGTGAAGACATTCAGGGCATGGCTTTACTTCATACATTTAAAACAGCCATTGCAATAGTGTAACCATTGCATTTATGCCTATATGGGACAATGTGAATTGCTAAAAAAATAAAAATAAATGCTATGCAAATACATTTGAACTGAATTTTATAGAGAGAGAGTCAATAAGCTTGACTCTAACGGTCATTTTTGATACTATCGCCAATCATTTCAGGATGAGAACATCAGCGGTGCTCTGTAAAATCTAGCTAAGATTGCAATTCAACTGACTAAGAACTCATCTAGATTTAAAGGTATAATCAATTTTATCTTTCCGGTACTGCAAGACTTTTACCTCGGCAGGAACATGGCCATCGAAAGACCAATCAGGAGTGTCCCTGGAGTGTTTCTAGGGGCAGCACTAAATCAGATTAGCTGATGCGATGTTAATTCTGAGCAGCGTTTCATTAAAACGGGAAAAAGATCATCTGCGCCGAGGACTTGTGTCCTTTTGTGTAAACTAATAAAGACACATTATGCTTGCTTTAATCATGTTTAAGTGTTGGGAAAAGGGACAGACGTGCCTGAAGGCACATATCTTTCCAGGTCAAAGATGACCAGAAATGTACCCATTATCACATAGAGACAAGAATTGTATTTTCCCAAAGATGTCTAAATTCTATGTTTCCGAATATGCTCCATTGCTCGAGATGCCTCTTTAGGTATTTGCAGAGACCTCAGTTGATTGTGTTTCCAATGCAACCTGGGATAGCAGCCATAGTTTTGCAAGGGCATATATTTTTGCTTCGAGAAGCTCTTTTGAGCATAATTTTGCTTGTGCGGACATTTATGTTGTGTACTTATGTATTATACGCGCATTCATGGTGTGTAAATGAATTACATTGTGCAGTAAATGTGAAGGTAGCTGAAACAAAAGTCAGTGGGTGCATTAAATTTGTAGAAACTCATCAGCTCTTTTTCCGTACGTAAAAAAAAAAAAAAGGGGGATTAAGTCCCTCTCAAACAAAACCATTTGCTGTTTATCAGCAGAATGACGGCTTGAACCGAGGCAATAAGTCCAATATCGGGCGTTCCATCTCCGTGAGCATTTGTAAGTGTCTGGGTTTCTTGATTATCTCGCTGACTTTCTAGCACCTTCTGCCACCACATGCTGCGATGTATTAACTGAAATGAGGTTGCTGTCCAGGTCGTCCTACATTCCTTTCTGCATCTCTCTGTCCCTTGCTTTTTTTTCCCTCCTCCTGCTTGCTGATAATCAGTGACCGAAAGCCCTGTGCGCTGCCGCATACATTAACATTCAGCACTGCTTCTCAGGCTCCCTCCCGTTCCTCACCACCGACAAACAAAAGGTTACACCTCTCTCTTCTGGTCTTTTCTCTCGGGCTCGATCTTTCCTGGGGTCTCTCGCACGCCTTCGTGCTTTTTCTCGTTTTGCGTTGGAGAATTTCCACTCTCTTATCTGGCGCAAACAGGCGAGACAAATGCTTTAACGTGGGCAGCCGGTGTGGCGGCGAGGACCAGCAGATAAATCGTAGATGAGCCAGCGTGAGCGCTGTTAACATAATCCCTGCATTCTCACCTTGCTGGTGCTACGAGTCGCTAACTCCCGTGTTGTTCATAAAATATTGAAGCATATATATTTAGACAAGGCTGTGTGTCTGTGTGAATGGGTGTGCTTGTGTGACATGTTATGTGGGTGATGTGTGATATACAGCATTACATGCTGATGCAAAGATCTGCACTTTTAATCAGGGTGTATATGTGTGTGTGTGTGTGTGTGTGTGTGTGTGCGTGCACTATAAGTGGGGGTGAGGTTTATTGAAGAATATTAAAGACTGTCAGTATAAAATGCTGATGTACAGCATATTGCTTTCAATCTTCCTCCACTCGCCTCCTTTGTGATCACCAAGCAATTACTGGTGGGGGGGAGAAGCGTTGCATCGCTTCGTTTTTGTCCTCCCTAACTTTAATTGCTTAATGCATCCTTTACTGTCGCCCCACTCCCACCACACTCTCTGGTATACAGTGGCTGCTTCTCGGTAATTAAACTCAAAGCCGCAAGTGAAGAATCAGCATGAACCGCTGCACATGGTCCACACACACACACACACACACACACACACACACACACACACACACAACCGTGCTCCTCTGATATCTGCAAACAACAGCTTGTTGTCACAGATGAGAGATGACATGATAGCACGGTTTATTTGAAGAAAATATAAGTAAGCTCGATGTTCACAAAAGAAAAGCCTCTTTATAAAAAAAAGCCTTTTTATATCTTAACATTTCCTGTTCAGGAATTACACAAGCTGTTTTCCAAGTCCAAGTCTTTTCACGTTACACAATCTAATATTCAATTTGTTTTCTTCTCTGATATTTGATCCACCATATATATATATATATATATATATATATATATATATATATATATATATATATATATATATATACTTTTTGTTTGTTTGTTTGTTTTTTACTTGGATATTGGCTCAAGACTGGTGTTACATCTTCACTATGAGCACTCTGACTACTAAAACCTGTTCATTTAATCACAAACCCCATTGAGAGAATTTTGCAGAAAAACAGTCCAATGAGTTTCAATGAAGGTTTAATATTTGCACTTGGATATAACAAGCCTGGAGCAGTCAGGCAGAAAATAAAAATGTGGCTGGTGAAAATGCAAATCCAGCTGCAAGAACGACGACAAAGTGTATCTGGGTGAATTTGAACCTCGCAAGATTTGTCAAACACGGATGTTAAACGCAACAACGAGGTAAATGCACTTCAGTTCGAGTACCTTTTTCTAACCTTTTTCCCTTTTCATTCACAGCAACATCTTATTTTTTTAAAAAAACATGCTCTCTGAAAACCCTGAAATGTCAGGTGATCTCCACAAATCCAAGATGGCAGAACTCAACGATACTTTTATCTGCAGTATTTTTACTTCTTGCATTGTAAAGTATACAAGCAACAGTGTGGCTTGTGACAAAGAAAACAGCTCCCGAGGGGCACCAAAGGAAACATTTTTGAATCCCAAAAATGCCAAAGCCATCTCTGAAGTGTCCAAGTGAGACAATCTGGCTCTCTGTGTGGCAAGGAAAGCATTTCTGTTAGTTCATCACCTGGAAATCATAGCAACACTCCCTAAACAGGGTCGTTTTCAAGTTAAGTTATAGCTGTTGCTTCTGAAAAAGAGTCTGTAATTGTGTGTTACATACTTGTGCACTATTCTACTGACATATTGAAGTAGAAATAGTCTTAATAGTGTGTTTAATTTAAAGTGCTCTGCTGTTGTGGACATTTCTTGCTGTTACTTAGACCACCAAAAGGGGAAGAAACTCCACTGGCAGCAGCCATAGCTACAACCTGATTCTGAATCATGTGACAAAAGAAATCTTTTTAGGGGTTCTGCTATAGCTATTACTTGTATTAGACCTCATTTGCCATCAAATGAAAAATGTCACACTACCCTTTGAAAATTCTACACTAAAATCCATAGATTCCATAATGCACAATGTAAGTGCATAGTGTTTAGCATGTAATATTGGTATATAGCCAAATTGAGGAGAATGGGGGGGTCTGGGTGACAAGGGGTCATACAATCAGTGCGCATGGCCTTTTCTATCAATATCATGTTTGAAGAAGCTGATTGAAGCTCCAGATTTAGTTGAAAATGTTACATAAATAAAATATTGTGTAGTCTGGGTCTTAAACATGCTCCGCTCACGTTTCAGTTACAACGAACAACATAATGGAAAATAAATACACACTGTTAGATAGTCATAAAAACACGCACACACACACACACACACACACACACACACACACACACACACACACACACACACACACTATTCTAGTTCCGTTATGAAGCAGGAGCTGAACCTCCGTGCTGGAACGGCCGTGCGCAATAAAAATTCCTCTTCTTTAATTAACTTTTATGGCTGACAAAGAGGACACACTGACACCTGTCCTACGCTGGGCTGCGGTTTATTACACCCCCACCCCTCATCTTATACGTTGGCGAGTGTGTAGTGTTCCACTGTGTGTATTACAAGCTGTATGGAGAGGGAAAAAAAAAAGAGAGAGCCACTATATGAACAAAAGATAGTGGACACCTCACCATAAAATTCTACTGTATGTGCTTTTTGAACATCGTATTTCACATTTAGTCCCAATTGCTATATACAGTACAGACCAAAAGTTTGGACACACCTTCTCATTCAAAGAGTTTTCTTTATTTTCATGACTATGAAAATTGCAGATTCACACTGAAGGCATCAAAACTATGAATTAACACATGTGGAATTATATATGGAATTATATACATAACAAAAAAGTGTGAAACAACTGAAAAATGTCATATTCTAGGTTCTTCAAAGTAGCCACATTTTGCTTTGATTACTGCTTTGCACACTCTTGGCATTCTCTTGATGAGCTTCAAGAGGTAGTCACCTGAAATGGTCTTCCAACAGTCTTGAAGGAGTTCCCCGAGAGATGCTTGGCACTTGTTGGCCCTTTTGCCTTCACTCTGCGGTCCAGCTCACCCCAAAACCATCTCGATTGGGTTCAGGTCCGGTGACTGTGGAGGCCAGGTCATCTGGTGCAGCACCCCATCACTCTCCTTCTTGGTCAAATAGCCCTTGATGCCTTCAGTGTGACTCTACAATTTTCATAGGCATTGAAAATAAAGAAAACTTTTTGAATGAGAAGGTGTGTCCAAACTTTTGTACTATATATATATATATATATATATATATATATATATATATATATATATATATATATATATACATACAGTTATGTCGCCGGCCTAGGGGACGCCAAAAAGCGTCGAGATAACCGATGATCAAGATAAACGAAAACCAATATGGCGGCAATATATTAACGTGCTTGAAATTTCTTTGTGTACATGATGTGTGTTAATAAATGAAAATGTACATGCACGTGTTTTTGGAGTTTTTTTTACACAACAGCGTTGCGGCGATTTGTTTGATGAGGGCATGCTATAAAAATGTACATACATGTTTGTTAACAACAAAAGGCATAAGTGCACCAACTAACAGCAGAGATTTACCAGTATACAATACAAACCACCGTAGATTCTCCATACAAACCTTTATTATATTCTCCAACATTGCAAACACAAAGATCGCTCACAAAATCACAAAAAACGTGCGGGGTGTAGTTCGTTTTTACAAAAAGCTAACCAGTGTCAACATTAAATTCTCGAGTCAGTTCACTCTGACACACAGCTCTGAAAATATCCTACACCTGTAGCATCTGTAAGGCTTGATTTTTCCACCACTTCCGCGAGTTCTCCTGCAGCTGCACAGTGCCGTCTCACTACCGTATTTTCGCGTATATAAGATGCACCCTGGGTGAGGGGTATGTAAAAATTTCGCAAAAATACGGTAGTGAGATGGTGACGTGGCAAAAGCCGGCAATTAGTCATGCGGATCGAGATAACCAACGTTAAGTGGCAAATTTGCCCCCCCTTGTGCTCGAGATATTAGGGTTCGTCAACATAAAAGAATCGACAGAACCGATTAAAAATGCTAAGACAAAGCGAGAATTTGGCGGTACCACTTCAAAAACTTAATAGGGTTGGCGAGTTAACCGAGGTCGAGATAAGTGGGTTCGACTGTATATATAAATCTCCATTCTTTTGGGAAGATGTTCCACTAGGTTTTGGAAAATGGTTGGGGAATTTTGTGCTCATTCATCTACAAGATTATTAGTAAAGTCAGGCCCTGCTGAAGGGTGAGGAGGCCTGAGGCGCAGACAATGTTCCAGTTCATCCCAGAGTGGGTTAATAGGGTTAAGGTGGATCTCTATAGCAGTACACTCAAGATCTTCTAGTCCAACCCATCTAAACTATATCTTCATAAAGCTCACTTAGCGCACAGGGGGTATTGAATTTCCTAATTTATGTAAAGGGAAATTGTAATGCTTCCCCACCCAAAGACATCATATACAATTGTGTGCCTCCAACTTTGTGGTAACAGTTTGAGGAGGAGGGACATAAGGCTGATGTCCCAATACTTTTGTCCACAGAGCGTATGTGAGAGTTTCGACTTTACTACAGGACTTTGTTTCTTTCAGAAAACAAACTCACCGCGTTTATCTGACATCATATCACTCCGTTTCTCAATCCCATGAGTCAAACATTCCTTATATCTCCACCTACACATGCCTTGAACTAGATGTACTTCGCTGTCTACATGGGGACGAGCTTGTCTAAAAATACTTTGCGAAAAGCCCACGGTCATTTCAGGCTGAAAGATTCTCGCCGCTCGGCACGGACTGTAATTAGCGCTGCTCAGTTAGCGCCCAGCTATCTCCTGCTTCAAGCAAAAAAAAAAAAAAAAAATGGGAAGCGTGATTTGATCAAGATATGAAACACGCTGCTGGCTAGGGCGGATATTAGTCTATGCATGGTGCTGGGGTTTTATGCGAGAGTCATCTAGAGAAGGCGTTCTTTTTTCCATCTAGTTTCATTCACTATACCTTTGAGAAAATCAAATCTGTAACCTCGTGACCGGACAGAAAGGAAACACACTGCTGTCCCGTATCAACAGACGCTGGATTAGCAATTGTGAGACTAATAATCAGTGAAGCGTTTCTCACAAAGCAGAGCGTCCCTAGATTTTTCTCTGAAGCCATTTCATTTAGCCATCGAGTGATAAAAAAAAATAAAGCCTATTTGGTAACAGCCTCGTGTCCTGTATTTCTAGTTTAAGGTTTCTTTCGCATGGGAAATAAATTAGTAGAAATCTCAGAAAGTTGAAAGACGACAAAAGTCGAAAAAATGTATTTATTTAACTGTTAAAAAAAAAATAACCTTCTACCTGTTTTCTTACTTACTCCAAAAGTGGTACAAAAGACTCATCACAAAAAGCTACTTCTCTTTGATCAGGTTTGCACTTATCCGTGTAAAAATGACCACGACGTTCACCGTTTTTAATAAAAATCCATAAAAGTCCTTCGAAATTCTCAAAAGCTACAAGCACTATTACCGAGCTCACTATACTAAAAAACCAAACAGACACGCCTTTATTCACCTCGTATAGTGTCTGTGTTGAAGCTTTTAAAGAACTTACAGGATTTCTTATTGTTTGGCTGAGAATTCAATTTCTTTCAAGGCCTCGGTTATGGACGTTAATTCAGCATCGTCTTGCGTTCGGAGTAAAATTGCGATGAATTTGTATAAAATGCATTTGCACATACAATTGCACATCCATACAGAAGGTCAGAGGGTAAAGGCTTTTGTAATGGGCAACTTTGAAATGCCTGGGCTTTAAAGCAGCTCTGACTTGCTGACTTGTGCTCAAGAGCTCTCGTGACGTCTAGCTCGCGTGAAGTTGTTGAGCCGAGACGAGTCCATGTGACTTCGACACGGTGTGGCTACGCAGGGGGAAGGACCAGCTATCGACTTCCTTTATTGATTTTGGCAAAGGAGTGGAGTATTTACAAATCAAAACAACTTTTAATCCAGTGTGTTGATTGCATGCTGTTGAAATCAGAGCTGTGCAGCTGCAGAGGCTTTGGAAATAACGGCAGACCTAAAACTCACCTCCTTTCACACACCAATGATGAAAAGCACCGTCCTTTCCAAAAAAAAAAAACAACAACAACACAAAAACCGGATCACTCTTAGGAGTGATTATCCGTCCTCCGGAATGGCAAAGAAATCCAATTTATCCTGAGATTATTTATGCATTATTCTGCTGCTACACCCCCACCCCTTCTTTAGCACCCTTTTCCAGAACCTTCCATCAGGCCTCTAGAGTTGCACCTTAACTTTGGGATATTCTAGCCACGCTCTCTGAGGGGTTTTATGGGATCCTGATGTGGTGTGATGAAGAATGGAAAAAGTGCTTAACCGCGTTATTAGCGCAGAGGGCGCGATTAAAAGTGTCCTCAGTGATGAGGTTTTAAAGCGACACGGCTCTTGGCCTGGTCTGATTGATGGCCAGGGATGAGTGATTAGACGTGGGGGGGGTTACTGCAGTAATCCGCTCGCGTTTTCTTTTTATCTGCAGGAGCTCGGTGGCTCTTCTGCTTTTTCCTCTGCTCCTGCATGCTGTAAACTCTTTTACTGCAGCATAGAAAAAGCTTTACAGCCACGGAAACTGGGGAAGGCGAAAGAAAAAAAAAAGAGAGAAGAGAGAAATAGACGACGCGTGTGCATGTCTTTAATTCTCCGGCGCAGCGAACGCCGTGGCTCATTACCGCAGCCCGTCTTTCTCTCGCGCGCACGCTTCTTTGGAAATGAATTCTGTTGTCACCCGACGTCAACTCACAAGGGGATTGGAGGAGCGCTTGCTTGCGCGTGACTATCCATCTCGCGCCTTCCTCCAGCGCCGCTCTGTCCATTTTGCTGCAGGGAGATACGGCACCGTGTCGAGCTGATGAATAATAAAACGCGACGGGGAAAAACGCGAAGGGGAAAAAAGGGCGGGAAAAAAACCCGTATCCTAACAAACACACACTCCCCAGCACACGGCGCATTAGAGAAACAACAGCCCACAATAATGCCATAAATAGAAAGACAAATCTGAAGCCAGAGTGGAGTAAAGATTTTTTTTTCATATATATAAAAAGCACACAGAATGATGCATGGGTGTGGAGGTGTGTAACTGTGCATGGGTAACTCGAGCTATGACAGCATGGAAGCATGTCAAAGAAAGCTGGGTAAAGCTCCAGGGTTTATAGAGTGTAATGTTCTGACTCGTGATTCATGGAAGACCAGCGGGAAAGCATAATGAACTGTTTTTCAAATAAAAACAGAGGTAAAGCAGCAGAATGAAATCTATTTCTCACGCTATCACAATTGTTGCACAAAACAAACCTGCTGACTGCCCCCCAGACCTCCTCACCCAACATCAGTGTCTGATCCTACTAACTCTGAACGTAAGCTATTGTATTCCTCACTAATACTGAATCGTAGCTGAATGAAGACAAATCCCTACAGCTACACCCCACAAAACGTAGTGGAAAACCTTCCCAGAAGAGCAAAGCTTTTCATTTCAGTAAAGAGACGCTAAATCCGGAACATGGAGGTAATCGGCAGATGTGTGCAAAAAAGATCTGGCTATATAATGTGTTTTGCAAGAAGCAAAATCAGCTTCGGATCAGGTCATGTTACAGCTCACAGGGGGATGAAAAAAAAACGACATGATGAAGAATCAGCAAATTCCTTATATGCTAATTCCTCTTTCACACGGTCGCCTGAAGAGCCAGGACACATTAACCATCAACGAGAAAATGTTTACCATCATTCTTTCGGATTTAGTGCAGTAAATAGAGCCTACACACTGCTACACACATCCACAACAGCTGAGCTAGAGTTGCAAAACTTCAGGAATTTTCCATTGGTATTAATAGGAATATATGGGAATTAACAGGAATTAAAGGGAATAAACTGGAAATGTAAAAAAACTGCAGGTCAGCCTTTAACAGGGAACTTAAAAAAAAATGTTTGCGGGATAATTCCGGTTAAAACAACCAAATTAAATGCAATTCAATTAATACACAAATATCTGTCCTTAAAGCGTCCTTGTGCTGTGTGAAAGCTACTGTGCATCAAAAGAATACTAACAATTAAATAGCAATTTTCAATTCTGTATAAGATTTCATGCGTGTCAGCTTATGACCAAACAAATTGTTTTCGTTTATGTTTGTATATGATAGTTTTTCTGAATTTCGCCAAATTTCTATTTCATTCCCGTGGAAGTTTTCCGCCCTTTTGCGACCCAAAGCGGAGCTGCTATAAAGTTACCACTTTATCGCTCGGAGAAGCCGAACTTGAAACGCGTACATGAGCGCATCGCTCTGGCGTGTAGTATCAGGACATGCCACTTCAGGGTGTCTCTAAGAAGTAAAAGATCAGACTATGGGGTGATCGACGGCGTTTTACAAGGAGGAAAATGTAAGTAGGACGATCGTAAAGATTAGAAAGGAGCGAGAGCTGAAAGGCCTGATAAGAATAAGGGGATAAGGAAAAGAAATTAGGTCATTATGTACATCGCTGGAGATCCGAACTCTTAACGTGTTCCATCGCCGATCCCACCGAGTGTCAGATTGGGATTGGAATGAGAGAGAGAGAGAGAGAGAGAGAGAGAGAGAGAGAGAGAGAGAGAGAGAGAGAGGAGCGAGAGCTGCTGCAGAGATTCCATCAAAATACAATCACGTCTTCAGCCAGACCACAAGCAAACCACACGCTTACACATTCCCACCTCAAATCAAAGAAGGACTCAATAAAGAACTTCTTAGTTTCACTCAACACATCCAATGGTTCAAGATATCAACAAGTGAAAAGTAAGATAGCTTCACCAAAGTTCTTCCATTCATTTATTGTCTAGCGTGGACAAACAAAGGTGTGATTTGATAGTCAGCGATTTCAGCGTTTAGCCCAGGCTCATATCTACTCAAGTGATATCATGTAACTGGCTCTAACTCCTTCATTATGAGACAGTACAGGTACTTATCATGATCTGCTCCGTTCCGCTTTGCTCTGAGATTGTGTCCGCTGTCTGAAGGTGCAAGAAGATGAGATTGGTCTGAGGTAAATTGTCTGGATGATAATCTTAGTGACGTTAACGTTGCAACGTCGCTCCTCGCTGTGTCAAGTCTAGCCAAGCAAGACATCTATATTTTCCTATTTTTTCCTTTCTCATGTATGAAATAGCACAGCTAGCAGGATTATTTTACAAACAAAACAAAGGGCACGTCATTCTGCCAACATTCTGACAGAAAGGCGGCTACACTCAGGAGGTCTCAAATGAACATCAGCCCGATTCCCAAAAATCCCACTTCCTTAATCAAACATACATCGAAAATGCAGCTTGTGTGAGAATCATCTGCATTGCTGCAGTACAGACTGACATTCAGGGAGATGATAAATACAGGCAAAAGGAACAACAACACTTAAAATAGGCAACAAAGCAAATATCTTTTTTTTTAGGAAAACAAACCAGGCAAAAAATTTCCACAGACCCCCTTTGGGCTGAAAGTGTGAAGTATATTTGTGGCATCATTCCGGCATTGCGCATGACAAAGCCGCCGTTAAGTTCTGTCCAAAGTCTCAGAAACAGCGTTTGTGGATTGAAATGTGTTTTTGCACAACACAATCTCCTTCCCTTAGTTCCTGAGATATATCTCTGGACAAGATGTCACCCCTGGGGTTTAGTCATGCAAGAGAACATCAGAAATTACAGAGCAGGATGACTTTTACTCTCGCGCGCTCCTGCTCTATTACGGTTGCTCGGCTTCGGGCTCACGCGAAAAAAAAAAAAAAAAAAAAAAGATATTGTATTCACAAAGCCGAGGGATCTGAAGTGTTCACTTTCAGCTAAAATGACACATGGAGGAGATCCTCACATGGCTATTAGAGTCATAAAAGTGCCTTCAAACTGCCATCAAACTCTAATAGCTCCTGCGGCTTTCTAACTGCAAATCACTGACTGTAGACACACGAGTACACAAATACACACTCCCTGAGTTCAATTTGTCAGCGTGCGCATTGTGCATAGTGCCATATTTTGAAACAATGTTCACCTAACCCAGCATTTTTTTTACATCAAGAGCTGAGCTGAGCTCTTCAAGGCTCAAATACCCACTCTGCAACAAAACAAGCAGAAGAGGATAAAAGTGAGGGAACTGCTTCAGACTGGGGAGGTTTAAATCGCAAAAAAAACAACAAAACAAAAACAAGAAACCATTCAAAAATGCTCAAATGAGCCCGCAAGCTCAATGGGGGTAGAGGGGTGGTGTTGGGGTGTTGGGGTTAGGGGGGGTTGACACAATGTCAAACATTACATCAATTAACTCTGGAATATCATGAGTGTGTGTGTGTGTGTGTGTGTGTGTGTGTGTGTGTGTGTGTGTGTGTGTGTGTGTGTTGCATGGCAGCATCACAGCAATATGGTCCAAGTGTAAAATGACAAAACAAAAGGATTAAAGTGTGTGAACTCACAATAAGATGCTCGAGTTTACACCACTGGGGGTCCAAACTAGTGCTTAAGGGTTGATACAGCACTATTTGTGGGTGTACACAGCTCTAATAACAAATCAAAGTGAAATGAATGAATGCAAACATGTTATCAGAGGCCAGAATTGTGCAATGAAACACACTCTCTAGCTAATCTTAGCCAGTCCGGATACGCGGGTAAGGACAGATGGCACTTCCCTCGTAATGTGTTATGCAGCCTCACACAGCAACTCCAAAAAAAAAACAAAAAAAACAAAAGAAGATATTAGCATGTCTAAAAGGAAGCATGAGTTTGCTTTCACACTCCCTGCTTATGGTTGGTGCTGTGGGTGAGTGGGAACTGGCAACACTCATATTAGAAGTGTTTAACACTACTAAATAAGAGATTACAGACCACCAAGTAAAAACCTGGTGGGAAGTAATGATTAATAAATTCTTAGCATATTTATTTAAGTAAAATTGCACATGCAAGGGAGCTGTTGTAGTGAATATTGATATTTGGTATTTACTGCTCAATTGCAAGTGTTATACTGCTTTCATACAGCAGTACCATAATCCAAAAATTAATATCGAGGAACCATTTTGAGACTTAATATGGCTGAATATTTTGTTCACTTTTTGCTCTGTCAACAAACAGTTCTCGGAATCAGTTCGCCACAGCTGAATAGTGCTTAGTGTCGCCGAGCATCTCACAGACCGACTGACAGCCTGCAGGAAAAGTAGCAACCGTTTTCCGAGAAAGGAATATCACTACGATCGGAGGTTTAACATAAAAACAGAAGTGGTTACGTTTTTTGTTTTACATAAATAAAAGCTGTGGTGAGAACGAGTCTAAACAAAATGGCAGGCTGGCAGGAAGCGATCGAGAGCGACCAAAAATGACCGGATTGTTTTTCACTTTTTCAGAAAGGTGCCTGGGTGCGTTTTGCTTGAACAGGGGTGTGAGATGTGGTTCGTTTCATAGCGCATGCAATGAAATGACAACACTAACCTTGAGGGTGTGTGTGACCCTGTTAGTTAGGGTACAGCGGGAAAAAAAATGGCTGAGCTAAAACCCTATTGGTTGAGCTTTCACACACGTGTACATGTCAGCGTACAGGAGGAGATACACACCTGTACGTGTTCATACACGCGGAAATGTTTGCAGGATTTGCTTTAATAAATTTAAATAGATAATTTCCTGGTCAGGCACAGCTCATGGACGGTCCCTGGAGAGAAGAAAATGAAGTGAGAAGCAAATGTGTGATTTTAGTTTGACAGTATTAACTGCCCTGTAAAAACAAAACTCCTGTGTAAACTTTTCAGGGCCTGAAGCTACACGTTAGTTCAGATAAAAGCAGCGTTCACACACGAGATGTGGAAAATGGAAAATGTTGGTAAATGTTGGAAAATGTTGGTAAATGTCCTGCTATAAGTTCAGCTCATTTTTGTTTACAGCTTTTCTGCTCTACGAGTTGTACCAGACTAGAACTCCATATATATTTTTCAATATGCTATTTAATGTTTAAGGTTTAATGTTTCTTAAACAAAAACTAGACTTTTAAACAGCAACTCATGTGGGGTTACGTTTCTGCAGCGGAATTATTACTATCACGTGTTTCAGTTTGTTACGTCTGTGATTTCTTTCTTTTGCTGTTTAATATCAGTTAGTTTTTTTGAGTCATGGACGCCAAAATCACACCTGGAACGGATTTAATATTTCAATATGTGCACATTCAAGAACATAAACTGGAATGTTTCATTTAGCTTACATACTGAAAGGGAGCTTTCGCATCTGTTGTGTCCAAATTGTAAGGAAAGCCACATATTGGCTTAAAATAAACACTTTCATTCACTGGTCAAAACTATACTAACTGAGATAAAAAGCCTAAATGACAATTAATAAATATATGATAAATATGTTAAAGTCTGTGTTGCAACTACAGTTATACCATTTTGGCTGAATTTAGCAGCTCACATGAACAAAAAAAAAAGAACAGGACAAAAAAAGAAAAACCCCTAAACACAAGGTATTTTCATTCACTTCCTGCAGTGAGAGTCAGAGCCAAATCTGCTCCACGCTCTCTTGGAAAAGGGCCCAAGTGTGACTGATGTGTTCTCACCTGCTTAAAGAAGTTCAAACTGCAGCTAAATTCATAACTAATTCTTCAGCAGCATCACTGCCATACCAAAGAACTATATTTCGATAAGTGTAAAACAATAATCACATTTCCAGCGTCGACACCAGTGACAAAAAGTCAACTGCACGTCACGGCCATCACGTGTCATGATTTCGAGTTTCATCTCCATAACTAAGAGAAGATGAACTGTGATGATTTTAAGAATTGTAAAATAAATAAATAAATAAAAATGAATAAAATGGCGTGGGCAGAGGTTTGCTCATGTGGAGGACGGTGTTGAATGAAAGGGAGGAGAAGGGGGGGAGAAAAAAGCAGAAAGAAGGCGAGTGAAATGGCGGGGGAGATGTAAGTGCACGATTTCCTCGGTGGCGCTGTCACACGTCAAAGCTGCACTGAATCAAAGCGAGCTCTTTTTGATGAATATAAAGCAGAGGGTCCTGCTGAGAAGCACTCTCGCTCTAATCACGCACCCGCGGCCAGAAAGATGCCCCCCTTCCTCCTTCTCCCAAATGAAAATGAAAGCAGAAGGGGGAACTTCGGAGAGAGAGAGAGAGAAAGAGAGAGCGAGAGAGAGAGAGAAGTAGAGAAAAGGGATGCAGAGCACACACCAAAACAACAAAGGCTTACTTTAGAACGGCAATAAACATTCAGGCCATCTGAGATTTCAGATCGGAGGGGTAGAGGGGTGGAGGAGAGCGGGGAACGCACCATGAACACATTTTTAGCCCTAAACAGACAACGCACACCCTCCAGCTCATTCGCTCGACAACAAAACACAGACAGCCTCTCTTTAAATAACAACCATAACGTGCACACACACACACACACACACACACAGTGCAAGCTGTGAAACAAAGAAAGGTCCGAGCATTGTGTGAAATTGTTAAAGCAGTATTTGGTAGACCGAGTTGTGAACAAGCTACATGAGCATTATCTGACAAATATTAATACAGAATATTATTTTTTCGGCAACATTAGCACTGATTTTCAGATCAAACTCTTTTATAATTCTTTAATTGAAAAAATTTATAAATATTCAAACACATTTGAAAGGGTTTTTTGTCTCGGCCATTAAACAAGCTAAAATTGTATAAGGCAACCATGATGGTGAATATTATTATTATTATTATTATTATTATTATTATTATTATTATCATCATCATCATCACCGGACTGTAATTCAACATCCAGATTTTTGTAAATTGGAAGATTAGCAGCGTAAAAGCATTCAAAAAATCAATTTCGCTCATTTCACTCCATTAGTTCAGCATCTCATTTACCTCTACTCTTTCAAAAGCAGGGTCAAAGGCACAACAGCCCTTAACTGATAAATGCGTGTGTGTGTGTGTGTGTGTGTGTGTGTGTGTGTATGTGTTGTTTTCTCCGAGTGTGTCCAGGTGTTTCCGGGCTCCTCTTGTCATCTCCGCTACGTGCTCGATCTAAACACTTCACTATGATCTTGAGAGTTCATGACCCCGTGGCTTGTGATCAGACGCTCGTCTTTGAGATGACGTGAATAATGACTATTGTGTGTCCATCCAAGAATATTGTTCGACCACTTTTTTATAACAAATGCAAACAAAGAAAGCAAGAGCACGCAGGAAGTGGAACTGTACTGCGTGTGTGTTTTTTTAACAATATATCCAATTCAATTTGATTTTTAGAGTGTATTTAACAACACACATTGTCCCAAAGTAAAATGAAACGGATTACAAATATAAAATTCAGCATCATAAATTATGTCCCTATAAATCACTAATCAGCAATTCATCTGCAACAAAAAAACTCCCTGAGATGGCATAAAGAAAAAATTACTTTAAAGGAACTCGTCTTCATCTGTGTGACAGAAGGTCCATTCGTTATAGTCTCATCACTGTTGAGGTTATTAAGTGTTCAGTATCTGACTCATGCTTTGTGTGTCTTTATACTACACCGTTTTTTTTCAGGTGTTTTGATTTTGAAATAAATCTTGAAATCATCAGCAAAACGAGCTGCCAAAAACGTTACCGGAGGAAAAAATTTAAAGGAGAATCAGAGAAAAAAAAACAAAAAAAAAGTATGCAGTGATTTCATGTATCTAATGGAAGGGACTGAAATGTAGCATTCATTTGGAAATGTAAATACATTTAACAATATGTTGTTTTTTTTAAAGTCATGTTTTAGCTAGAATTTGCAATTAAAAACCATTTTAAAGTATTTCAAAAAAGATATAAAAAATCGGAAAATAACAACTGCTTTTAACAAAACAAACAAATTTGAATAGACATGTTTTTACATATTCTTTTTTTGGACTTGGACCTCTTCACACACCAGAGAAGTGAGTTTCCCGATAGCACCATCTTTAAGCGTGTCAGTAGTGATGGGAAGATGGGATAATTTTAGTGACTTGGTTCTTTAAATCTCGTTCATCAAAAGAAACGAATCTTTCAGTTCATTTTGTTCCTTTAATCTTTTAATTACATTGACAGTGTATATGGAAGTCATGGGACAAGAGGAGTCATGAAATGAACTACTTAATTCTGTTTCCTGTGTAAAGCACTGCAAAGTGTATATGGGAGTCATGGGATAGAAGAACAAAGGACTCGGATTAGAAGAGTTGAGAGGTAAAACTACTCAGTTCTATTTTCTGTACATAACCTATGGAGATTTTGCGACGCTTTGCTCATGCGCGTCCAGTAGAAAATGAACGAATCACTTTTTGAGACTACATGTTCTTTTAAGTATTTTTAACTTTCTTACTTTTTAACTATGTCATTTTTTCTATATATTTACTCTAATGCCATTTATTTGCTGTCACTCATCACCTCGAGTTTTGAAATGCTTTTCCCTCTCCCCACAGTTGTAAAAACTGATTGTCTGAGTTACTACAGACGTCCCATCACCACAAGACCAGTCTGGATATTGTCCTCTGGTCTGTCCTCAACAAGGTGTTCCAGCTCGCAAACCCTCCGCTCACAGGATGGGCTTTTGTTTTTTATAACTATCCTGTGTAAACTCTAGAGACTATGTGTGAAAACCCCAGGAGATCAGCAGTTTTTAAAATACTAAAAACAGCACATCTGGCATCAACAACTATGGTTAAAATCACAAGAAGCTCTTGCCCTGTGTCTGTAAACATATCTGTATATGTATATTTTTGGATTCCACTTAATAAAGATTTTGGACATTGGACTTTGGAGGATAAACAACCTCTTAATCGCTACTCAACAAATAACATTACACAAAAAAAGAACAAATGCTGTTTTATTCCATCATTGAACATTTCAAGGCTCTGGAATGGAGGAGTTGGTGTTGGATCTAAAATGATCTCAGATGTTGAGCTATTTTATGAGTTGCACAGGAGCTCCTGTTTCCACAACTAACTGTATACGGGGATGGGCAGGGTTTATGATACATGTATTTCAAATACATATTTCAAATATAAAATAATAATTTGTATCAAAATACTTTAGTGTTTTGTATTGTTGTGGTTTTAAAATGCTGTAAAACACTTTGTAAGATTTCTATATGATGACTTAAAAACGCGGTCTCTGATTGGTGGCCACTTAGTAATTTGCCCAGACTTGTTGAGATCAGAAAAGAAAGAGGATCTATATGAAAGAAGGTGGTGAAGGTAAGAAACGTGCAGGCTGCCAGCTTCCAAATAGTCCAATGATTTATAAATATTTGATTGCTGATTATTGTAACCCAATTAAAGTAGCTGTTTAGTAGGATCATGATTTTGCATACCATTGCATGAATGACTGCCTAACACATAATATATTATTATATTTATGATTAACAATTAAATTATTAATCAGTTAGAAACCAGTTACTATGTATGCAGGTGCCATCAGTTGTCTTGTTCTGAATGACTAGTTTGTCATTGAGTTTGTGTTGCTGATGCAAAGCAGCCCTTTGTTACCAAACAACAAGTGACTAAATTAAAAATCAAATACTGTACACTATTACGTTTTAAAAGCAGGTAAATCTAGGTGAATTTACTAAGGTACGATGGGGGCTTGGGGGTGGCGAGGGCGGGGTCTACTGGGGGTGTCCAAAATTTGCGGATTTTCTAAAAGTAACCCCCGCAAGTTCCGGGGGACCACTGTACAAAAAATTAACTTATTTTAAGTTCTATTTTGTTTTATAATTCTTACATTATGTAAAGCTGCTTTGAGACAGTGTCCATTTTGAAAAGCGCCATATAGAAATAGAACTTAATACTTGAACTTGAACTGTGAATCTGCATGATTTCACACACTGCATAACTGCATACATGAGCAGGAGTACAGATGTTCCTACTAGTGGACAATCATTGTATATCTACATCTATATCCGTAACCGTCTATCACTTTCTATAGGCAGACAAACAGCTCTTAACAAAGTTTCTTCAGAAGTATCTTCTTCCTTTGTAAAACGATTACGAGGGGAATTTTTAATCCAATCTTATAACGTGTTACTTTAAATGAGCTGCCACAGGAAACGATCAGATGTCTTCTTTCACTTTAGCACTCAAGTGTAGTTAATGTAGAACAGGAATTCGCTACCTGCGTCTCCATAACATTACAGTCGATAAATTACATTTCCTCGGAACATTTACGAGCAAATTCACTGTGATACATGTAACGCAAAAAAAGTAAGCACATTAGGTCTTTAAAAAAGAGAAACGCCCTGGGACTCCCTTTCTGAAACCTTAGCACACGTAATGTTTCACATTACACACACACACACACACACACGCACACACACACACACACGATGCTGCTGCTACTCACATCTCTGTGTAACACACTGTTGCTCACAGTGCTGTCTCTGGCCTCGTGTCTGAGCTGAGCGATGGTCTGTGCTGAGCTCTGTAACTGAACACACACCAGTTCTGCAGGTCATTTAAAACCATTTCATGAGAATGAATGAATTTTTAAGAATTTCTTATCGCAGTTGTTCCCTCATCACGCTCTCATTCTGGGAATAAAAACACAGCTTAAATCTTAACTAGCTGTACAGACAAGTTCATTCAGTGTAATTCTGTTTATTATTTGAATTCACAAATCTGATTAGTCAAAAGGTGCATATTAATGTCATATTACTGCACAACTGAAACGAATGAAATGTTTATATTAACACGGTTCAAATACAATATGGTTTCTATGGTGACCGCTCATACACAAGGGACAAATTACTTCAAAATGAATACTGTAGGAAGAGGAATCGACTGTAAGAGTCTGTATCAGTCCCAGTGCTTTGAAAAGTTTCTCAGGTCTATTCTGGTTATATTTAATTACAAACTGAGAGAGAGAGAGAAAGAGAGAGAGAGAGAGAGAGAGAGAGAGAGAGAGAGAGAGAGAGAGAGAGAGGGAGGCTTGTGAGGGAGCAGTTCATTATTGCTGCTAATTTGTCTTTCAGAAGTTCCCTCAAAATAAATCTAACTATAAACCATTAAATATATTAATTGAACACATATTTTTGGGCAAATCATTGTAATATAAGATAAACACACCCCAGACAATGCTGCTATATAAAAATAATGCGCTCCACTTTACACTGTGCTGCATCTCACCACCCCACCTGAACTCTGTGCTATTCCTCACCTAATAAATGCTGTAGAAGGTCTACTTGTGTACTGTAAATAGTCATTCCTCCTGTCAACAACCATATCTGAACCAAACAGCACTTTTCTAATGAGCATGAATGCACTACCTCCTGTGTGAGTGTCTTGATTCTGGCTTCGAGGTGAACAAGCTGCTTAAGCTGCTGAAGTTTTTCCTGGTCCTTCAGAGACATCTCCTGATGGAGCTCTGTGATTGTGTCCTGTAGCTCCTTTATCTGAGCTTCACGCTCCTCCATCTGCCAAGGAGTGGAGATCAGCATCAGCATCATGCAATATTAAGATTTGGCTGATTTGCTCCGGTTTATAGCAATGCACTCATTTCCGTAGGAGATGTTACGGTGTCAGTGTCTAGATTTTGTTCTGAAGATGTTTCACAAAACTAAAAAACAATTAAATTTACATAAAAAAACTAATAGTAACCTTTGTTAAATTTCTGTAGTATACTGTAGAAATTAGACACTTCGGAGAGTGCTGCTATTTGAAATCTAAAGTTGACCACCATCCTCGTGTTATTAATTTATTATTCCTTTTTTATCCTTTCTTTTTGTATATACTGTATTGCCAAATTTAATGCGCATGATGCGTTTGTTTACATAATACCCACAAATGGGAATCCCATCAGCATTGCAGATACGCTATCTCTGATCTCTAGCTTTAGATATATATAGATATGACACACTTCTGACAGAAGTCACGTTGGTGAGGACATGCTCATCAGGGCGAGACTGCTGCGCCGCTGCCTCGTTGCTTGTGAGCTGGGGGATCGTGTCAATCCATTTTCTATAGCTATATTGTCCCCTGTGACGGCAGGTCACGGTGAAAGTGAGATCGAGGTCAATCGCACAGGAGCAGCCGTAGCGTTTCACTCAAAGATCTACTTGTAACAAAATGTTTGGAGTCGATTCTCAAAACCCACCAAAACAAACCGCCGGTTATCAAAAGGAAATGCTTCTGCTGGCAACTCAAAGACATAGAATTAACAGGAGCTTTAAAAGGAATTTTTGGAAGTGCCACACATGCCACACATCATGATATGATTTTGATTTTTTGGAACAATATTTGGTCGGTAAAAATTAAAGACGGCCTCAAACCAGACTCCACAACACGCTATATAAAATTAAGCTCATCCGCAAAACGGCTTACATTTGATAAAAGGTAGTTATGTAGTTTGATGTAGAATTTTAGTTGCAACAATCTTGATTATAGTCTTAATTTCATCAGTCTGGGAGAGGCAGCAAGCCATCAAGGACCATCTCTAACCAAAAGGTGTCTGAGACCATGATTATCTTTTAAACAATACCCTAACCTGACCTGCTGGGGGGGCCGGCACCAGCAAAGGTGTAAACACCGGTGACTACCACCTGCTGACCTCCGGCTCGATAGTGGTATCACCCAGCCATGTGTTCCTTTACTCATTTCCTTTACTTAATTTACATTTAGAAGCTAAATCCTATCTACACTTCAAAGGGAAGAACAATATAAAATATCTGGGCAGAGGTGGTTCTGGGTTCTTTCTCAAAGTACTTTGTGTATTTTGTCACTGCTACGCTGTTATAAATTCTTCAATACGATCATCGTTGTCCTCATCATTTTTTCATCATATAATATCTTAAAAATATTTACATACACATTGTCTTGATAATCGTCCATTTATTGAGATTGCTTTTTAAATCTATGTATTAATCTGATTCTTGAGCGGATGAAGTTCTGAGGCTCTTTTGCACTTCGATTTTCATCACTATAACAGGAAAATAGTAGCTCAATGATTAAGGCTTTGGGATACTGATCGGAAGGTTGAGGGTTCAAGCACCAGTATCACCAAGCTGCCACTCTTGGGCCCTTAAACAAGGCCATTAACCCCTTGTGCTCCATCATAGCTGGCCGTGTGCTCTGACCCCTGACTTGTATGAAAAAAGACTTTCACTGTAATGTACATGTGACAAATAAAAGCCTTTATCTCTCTTGGAACAACAGCCATTTTGTTTTTTAGACATGTCCAGAGCCACAATGAAAAAAATATAATAGCCATTATAATATAAAACGCTGCTTCTATGTATATTTGTAACAAACAAAAAAAACTGTAGCCCTGCCCACTTGATTTTTTATTGCCTCATAAGGTTGAGGAATATGAATTCAAAGGTCAGTGTAGATAAAGTCGTCATGTAGCAGCTACTGTGAGATGCCGGAGTGTCAATCATCCTGGGTCCTTCCCCTCTCAGTGAACTGGCTTTCCAATGGGAGAAATTATTTGTAATCATTCTGACTGCTGT
Source organism: Silurus meridionalis (assembly GCF_014805685.1). Classification (NCBI taxonomy): domain Eukaryota; kingdom Metazoa; phylum Chordata; class Actinopteri; order Siluriformes; family Siluridae; genus Silurus; species Silurus meridionalis. The sequence goes on from NC_060892.1 coordinate 15,470,136, forward strand.
TTAATCTGAAATGGCAGAACAGCATAGTTTAAGTGCCCCCTTCAAAACTTCCATATTATGATTTTTTATCAATATTAAAATCTGTTCATTTGAATCCATAAACCACAGATAACCCTTCTCTATTTAAATAAGCTCTGTTTCTTTGTACCACCAATTTGTTATAAAGATCCTTTGCTTTTCTTTAATTTTCCGCTTTTGCTGTGATCTGTTTTGTTTTGTTTTTTCTACACTCCCGTGTTTCTTTCCCTCTTTTGCAACTTTCTTTCCTTCTTCATGACTTACCTGCTGAAATGAAAAGTAAAATACAAATAAACAGAGGGAAACCGTAATTCATTGTGCGTAGTGGCAGACATTTTAGCATCTATGACCAAACATGGCTGACAAACGAAAAAATGAATGAAATTGTTATTATATTTCATCGATGGAATCCTGAAAGATGATCTCAGTCGTATAATCTGACTTAAGCCCAACTGGCTCATATAGGCAGTCTGACACACAATAAAAGTAGTGCAGATGTTATCTCAGTCTGAAGCAGCCTTTATCCGGCTACGTTTAAGACAATTTTGTCTCCGTATTTAGATTAAAACAGGTTACTAACAATAGACTCAGTTGAATGTTCCCCTGTTGTGTGAATCCTAAACATTGTGAAATGTACAACTGCATCAACAAATCTGAAACTATTTAAACCATTTGAATCAATCCTACAATATAAAGCTATATAATATAATATAATTTAATATAATATAATATAATATATGAGTATATTGTGCAGGTAGTGATGTAGGGTGAGGAGGCCTGGGGTGCAGTCAGCATTTCAATTCATCCTAAAGGTGTTCAGGCCACTACAGACCTTCCATTCGAACACATGTAAACCATATCTTCACCTCATTTTGTGGCCTTTGATAAAAACCAGATGATTTTTTTATTATGTTTTAATATGTAAAACCATAGAATTCAAAGAGGGGGTACTTTTCCGTAGGCTGTAAATAAACAAAAACATTATATTTTACATCATGTCCTGATTTATTTTTACAAACATTAATCAAAATGTAGATGATGTGTGAAAAACTAAGTTTCCAAAGAAATGAAGAGGCTAAGTAGCAGCCAGATGCTGTATTCAAATGGCATTCATAAGTTTTAGCAATTTGTTGGTCGAGAGCCTTCAGATGTGTGATTGCAAAAAAATCAATCATGAGTGTTACATCTCAGAATCTACAGACTGTAGACAGTTAGCATATTAAATATTCATGACAGTGCAATTAGAAAGACTCTAACAAGAACATGCCAGTATTGCTTAGGTTTTGCTACAGTGAAATGTGAGGCCAAAGCCTGGTCAAAGGTCAAAAATGGGTCATGTAACAGGACAACGTTCCATTAAAAAAGGATGAATAGGACATGTGGCATTGCATGGTTAAACAGCTGTTATCACTTAAGGGTGTACTCATATTTGTTGCCAGATATTTTTACAATAATGGCTGTATGGTGAGTTATTTTTAAAGGACAATAAATCTGTTTAATTTATATAGTATCACCTTCGAGAAAATCTAATAAAATTGTTGCTGAAATTTGAGGGGTGGACTTACATTTGATATATATGAATTAGGGGTGTGCAAAACATTAAATTGCTTGTCATGTTTTATTAACGCAGTTTATTATTATTAAAATTGAGGAAACCCAGATTTTAACTCTGTTCCACACGTAAAAAGGATTGCACCAAAAGCCCTTTTAAATGTCGTTACGAATACGTGTACCGTTACACCCCATATATATATATATATATATATATATATAAAATGTGCACGTAAATCATAAATGCATATGAATGAATTTGAATCCAGTCGTATTATCAGCCTTTTAGACTGCACGTCATACACTAGGCTTATTAAATCAATTCCTTCTAGAAGCTTAATTGAACCTACATTTTAATTAAACTTCTGCTGCTGATAACGGACCCCGTACATTACGGCGTGTGTAGGAGCTTCAAATGTCAGTCAGTTTTAATCAAGATCTAATCATCTTTGGATTACTTTATCATACCTGCTACAGATGCCAAACTAATGAGTTGGCAGCTTAATATCAAACTGGTTAATTATGATGCACACTTGCTTAGTTGTGCAGTGTAAAACAGATAAATAATACAGTGATCCTTTATTTCTTGTTGCTCTATAAATATACTTGCAGTCAGTGAAATTTATGGCAAAAAGAGGAAAAAAGTCTCCTTGTCTCCAACAAAGCGTTTGATTTCTCTATTACCGTCAATTTCCATGTTTCTTCACCGATCTGGTTGACGGATGCAGTCCATTTGCAGAATTGCTCGAGTCAAGTTTGATCCACGCACATTTACAGTCTACACCATTTCAGCCTCTGATGGCGGATCCACCAAGATACGCAAAACACACACAGAGATGAAAAACACTGCAATAACTTCATGAAAAGAGCAAAAGAAGTAGGGGGACAAACATCAGATCTGCAGCCATGACAGTATGACTGTGTGTGAGGTATTTTGGAGTGGAGCTCAATTTTAGCATCATGCAGTACTTGAGGTTCAAATGCACAGCCTACAGCGAAGCGCACGTGTGTGTGTGTGTGTGTGTGTGTGTGTGTGTGTGTGTGTGTGTGTGTGTGTGTGTGTGTGTGTTAGTGCTGCCCGGAGAACAAAGGAAACAGAGGTGTGGAGTAAAGGCCAGGCCTCTGAGCATCCTTTCCCAGGTGCTTTCAACATAAACTGAAACAGTGCAAAGCTTTAAACCGCCGCCACCACACCCTCAGTCAGGGGTCCGCTTTCAACCCCTCTGTTTGTTCACTTTGACTCTGGGATGAAAACAAAATACACTCCCACTATACCTCTGCACTGCTCGTATTTAACTGCCTATCAAAATACAGAATACAAGATTTCCCTACAGAGGATCCTCTTTATTTAAGTCACATATGTACAGTTTGAAACCTTCTCTACAGATTAAGTTATAATACTGTATAACCCTGATATAACAGGTGAAAATTATTCTGAACGCTGTGGAATATAAAATCAGGTCCACAATATGTTACCTACTATATATCAATATCGATGGTTAATGAGGATGAACAGAGTTTAATCTCACACTGAAAATATGAAAGGAATCTAACTTGAAGCAAGAGATATATATAAAATGAACACATTCAATGTGAGACGATTGGCACATGCAGACCGCTGTACATCCTTCGTCTGTCAACATACAGTTGTATGCAAAAGTTTGGGAACCCCTGACTATGTCCATGATTTTCATTAATAAATATTTGGGTGTTTAGATCAGCAATTTCATTTTGATCTATAAAATAACTGAAGGACACAGTAATATTTCAGTAGTGAAATGAGGTTTATTGGATTAACAGAAAATGCGCAATATGCATCAAAAAAAATTTGGGCACCCAAACAGAAAAATCACATCGACGTTTGGTAGAGCCTCCTTTAGCAGAAATAACAGCCTCTAGACGCTTCCTATAGCCTGTAATGAGTGACTGGATTCTGGATGAATGTATTTTGGACCATTCCTCCTTACAAAACACCTCCAGTTCAGTTAGGTTTGATGGTTGCCGAGCATGGACAGCCCGCTTCAAATGACCCCACAGATTTTCAATGACATTCAGGTCTGGGGACTGGGATGGCTAATCCAGAACATTGTACTTGTTCCTCTGCATAAATGCCCGAGCAGACTTTGAGCAGTGTTTTGGGTCGTTGTCTTGTTGAAATATCGAGCCTCGGCGTAACTTCAACTTTGTGACCGATTCCTCAACATTATTTTCAAGAATCTGCTCATATTGAGTGGAATCCATGCGACCCTCAACTTTAACCAGATTCCCAGTACCGGCACTGGCCACACAGCCCCACAGCATGATGGAACCTCGCCCAAATTTTACTGTGTTTTTCTTGGAACGCTGTGTTCTTTTGCCGCCATGCATAACGCCCATTGTTATGACCAAATAACTCAATCTTTGTTTCATCAGTCCACAGCACCTTATTCCAAAATAAAGCTGGCTTGTCCAAATGTGCGTTTGCATACCTCAAGCGACTCAAGTTTGTGGCGTGTGTGCAGAAAGGGTGCCCAAATTTATGCACCTGTCTAATTTGGTTTTGATGCAAAATGTGCATTTTCTGTTAATCCAATAAACCTCATTTCACTACTGAAATATTACTGTGTCCTTCAGTTATTTGATAGATCAAAATGAAATTGCTGATCCAAACACCCAAATATTTATAAATGAAAATCATGGACATTGTCAGGGGTTCCTAAACGTTTGCATACAACTTTAACTTTAAGGTTTAAGTCTTCTTGCAGATTTGCGAGTGATGAACCATAAACCACTCCTCAGTACACTATAGTCACCTCAAAGGTTGGCGTTTATGCTGCATTACACTAGAAATTCGAACTCGTGATTCCTGAACTTTCCAGCCTTGACACAATAAGAAGTACCTCCATGAATTTCAACAAGGGATTTCTTTCACAAGTTTGAGTTACCCCTAACATCAGCAAGTAACCTCAAATCAAAATGGCACTATTCAACATGAACACAATCGAATATCCACGACTAAAACATTACTTTTTTTGTGTGGATTTGGAAAACTCAGCTATGTCCTAGTTGTGACTTCTTAGAAGAATATCATTTAAAAACCCATGGTCTTACTGATATACTATGAATACTAATAAACATACACTATAATGAGACAAGAAAGCAAGTGCCCATGTTTTTCTGATTGTGAAAAATGGTATACCTCTATTGCTTTGTCAATTACCGTGGGCATCGGTTACTCTACAGTATGTGCAGAAGGCCTTCCTATATAGACCAAATCAGATGAAAATAGGAACAAACGAATCTTGGTTTATTATACACTGCACTTCCAGTCAAAATCAAGTTCCAGTTATATCTTGTGGAAAATGTCATGTTTAAAAAAAATTATAGCAAATTTTTTGATGTTGATCATCAATATGAATCTGGATGTTCCAGAACATTTTTCTTTTCACCACTACAGCAAAAACAATTGGTGCTGAATCCGCAGTCCATCGGCAGAGCCTCGTCACTCATGCTGCCACTCCTAGCCATTAGCCACTCCTCATTAAGCCTGCGCTGACGCTATATCCACAGCCGGCTAGCAAACACTTGTCCACCTTCTCATTGGGAGCCTCTTTGATCTCTAACCTTTCTGGCCAAACAAGCGCTCCGAAATGAGCCACTTCTGCTCCTGAATGCGTGCGCCATCAAGTAGGTCTGGGAACATATGCAAATTCACCGTGGCGTGCGCTTTAAAATGAGTATAACACAAAAGGCCTTGATATACTTAACCAAAACAAGCCACAGACAGACAGGGCCGCCATGGCATATTGAGAAGACGAGGTGAAAAAAGGAAAAGAATAAAAGAACACAAGTGCGCGTGTCTGAAAGAAAATCGGGACACGTGGAATAAATGCGGCACATTTCATCGGGTGATTTCTGTAAAAGGCTCTTTGTTATCTCCAGACGCAGAGAAAGGTCTCCTACTGACTTGATCTTTAGAGGCTTAGATCATGTCATTAGCATGCTAATTGCAACCTCATCCACAGAATTGAAAAGAACTGGGGGAAAAATAAAAGAAGTAGGGGGGGTTAGTGCACATGCCGTAGACAACGCATGCAGAGAAGTGCTTTGTTCTGCTCGGGCATTGGGAGGTTTTTTGGGTTTATAAAAATAGGCTGGTGGATAAACAAAAGACATTTACATTACATTTACAGAATCTTCTCATCCCTACAAACATGGTAAAGACTGTGTGTTTGTGTGTGTGTGTGTGTGTGTGTGTGTGTGTGTGTGTATGTGTGTGTGTGTGTGTGTGTGTGTGTGTGTGTGTGTGTGTGTGTGTGTGTGTGTGTGTGTGTCTAAATCAAAGGAAGCTTTTGGGACAAGAGCAGCTGCTTCTCTTGTGTGGAGTCAAGGCCAGTTCCTTAGTTGCTGCTAAACACTATTAGTCATTAAAGGTGAGCTTTTTAATGGCCTTCTATCAGTGCGCACACACACACACACACACACACACACACACACACACACACACACACACAAACACACACACACAGAGGTCAGGACCTACAGCCAAACAAAACGGATCACATGCAACGCTAGGCAGCTCTTTTCCTTCGTCTTGACGTTAATTAGCACATGGAAGCATGGCATTTTGAACGCACATCAAACAAACCCACTCAGCACATACATCGCAATCTAATCCTCCTTTAGAGAAACTTGCACTACCAGGATTAATGATTGTTGTTTACAGTCCGAGGATACTATTAGGGCTAACCCTAGTGGCACAGCACTAATATAACAGGATTAAAATTCCCCTGTTTAGCCAAGAAACCAGAACGCATCCATACTTCATAATCTTGCTATATATATATATATATATATATATATATATATATATATATATATATATATATATATATATATATATATATATAGTGCATCTTGCACTCCATGTGTGTATATATATATATATATATATATATATATATATATATATATATATATATATATATATATATATATATAATTATAAGTATAGTTTTGTAACATGCCAACAGATGGCAGCACAAGGCTGCACGCACAGTCACAGGATGCACAGACTTTCATGAACCAGTTAACGATATTTTTTGATCACGGACTTTACAGGCATGTGTATTTTTGCATTTGCACAATTAATATTTAAAACAGAGTGCATTTAAACCCCGAACTATACATTTTAATGTAAATATGATGCAAGTGCATAACCTCAATAGCTCTGATATTTATATATGAATTTGGTCAAAAAACAAGATTTACTCACAATCATGTTCGCAAGCAGTTCAATCATGCGACGTCCTTGACTTGCCTGGTCAATGCATAATTTGTAAGTGGATGTGATCATTCATTCTTAATAACAATATCACATAGATGATACGTTTGATTGAAACAATCTTGCAGAAAGCAAAATGAATATCGGAAAAATAAAAATTTTCTCACAATTTTACTGAAAGAAATTAAAATCTAATCACACTGTTATTTCCTGTTCCTACTTTTAACTACCACTAACCCTCAAATGTGTACACTTCACCGATTACCGCTACAGCAAACGTTGTAGTTCTCACTTTGTCATGAATGCAGTTAATGTCATTAAAAATGTATGTTAAATGAGCAAAACTTGCAATAGATGAAGATACAAAAGAAACTAGACTCATCTGAAAACAAATGAACGTAAAGAAGGGCAGAAAGACCCCCAGAACCTTTAAATTTATAGCATTTAGAAGACCCTGATACAAAGCAACTTAGAATGATATCATTGATACTGGGTTTGAGGGTTAAGAGCCCACCAGTGGCAGATTAGTGATGCTGGAATTTTAAGTCATGATCTTTCTTTTGAAAGCCCCAAATTTTAACCACTTAACCACCACTTGTTTTAAAACCAACAAAAAAAACACACACAAAAAAACAGAGTCCAAGCAGTGTGGAAAATGTGTTACGCACTAAGAGCATTCATAACAATACCGACTCAACACTGCTCCTTGCTCCAGCTGATGTTACGCGATGAGCTAAAGTTCAAGGTCAGAACTGCACTTAACTGAGACACACCACTGATTTTTTTTAAAAACTCTGCACCTCAGTATTTGCTCAAGATATACGTTACCATTAGAATTCAATAAATAACAACTACTTTTTATGGCTTTTTATGGCTTAAACTCTTAAGCCTGAATGCCAAGCGTCATGTCTGGAGGAAACCAGGCACCACTCATCACTGGGCAAATGCCATCCCTACAGTGAAGCATGGTGGTGGCAGCATAATGCTGTGGGAATGTTTATCAGCGGCAGGAACTGGGAAACTGGTCAGAATGGAGGGAAAGTTAAAAGCAGCAATGTACAGAAACATCTTTGATGAAAGCCAAAGCGCTCTGGACCTCAGACTGGGGCGAAGGTTCATCTTCCAACAGGACAACGACCCTAAGCACACAGACAGGATAACAAAGGAGTGGCTACGGGATGACTGTGAATGTCCTTGAGTGGCCCAGCCAGAGCCCGGACTTGAACCCGATTGAACATCTGTGGAGGGATCTAAAAATGGCTGTGCCCTGATGCTCCCCATCCATCATGATGGAGCTTGAGAGGTTCTGCTAAGAAGAATGGAAGAATCTGCCCAAAAACTCAAAAAGATTTTATGTAATTGGTGTCAAAGGTGCTTTAACAAAGTATTGAGCAAAGGCGGTGAATACTTATGTACATGATTTTCTTTTATACATTTGCAAAAATTTCAAAAAAACATTTTTCACTTTGTCATTATGGGGTATTGTCTGTAGAATTGGAAGAAAAAATGGATTTAATCTATCTTGGAATAAGGGTGAACACTTTTCGAATGCACTGTATATAAAATAGAGATATACATAATTATATCACTCTTGTCATAAACAGAAAGTTCAGCGGTGTACAGACACACACGTTTTTCCGATGCTTCTGAAGGTACAAAATTAATGAGCGTGAGTCTGTTATCTACAAAACCGTCATCTCTTATTTCACAGTGGTGCTCTTTAGGATGTGTGCAGGCTCAAGGCTGCCTGCAGTGCTCCGGGCATCAGCCTCGCATGTACAAATGACAGAGGTCGTCCTTTTGCTTCGATGTGAAATCGAAATGATAATGAATCTGTGTTAAAAATTCTTTTGAGACCTACATGGAGGCTATGCGAAAAGGCGAAAATGGGGCGAGGGGGTTGGCGTGAGGTCTTGGAGCTTAGTGATGAGCAAAAAAAAGAATGTGGTGAAGCGTGGGTGGGGGGTGCTGGGGGGGGTCGTTGCTGGGATTAGGTTGGGACATCAAAATGAAAATCCACCCACCACCAAACCATATCTGTTAATGCCTTGACATCGAGACATGGGTTATTTGCCACAAAAAGGCACTCTGCTTCTATGAGGTCATTCCAAATCAAGCCAACGGGTGCTGTTTGGGGAATTACCGACTATAGTCCGCCCGTGTATGGGTGTGTGGGTGGGGCTATGGAGGGGTAGATGGCGTAGTTGTCGGAAATTAAGAAAATAATCAAATAAATCCTCTAGTGGACTGTTAATGAATGTATGTGGCATGGGAGCACTTAGAGAGACAATCAGGTGGTGGGGATTAGCTAAAATTGGGATAGCCGCACACCCGACCTTTTAATGGCGCTGCGCTATCCGATAGCCGTCCGCTGTTCAGTGCTTCTCCCTGTTTAAATCCATTCCCAGCAAAGCCTTTTACACGGGCTTATTACGGTGCCTCTCCAGCCTGATTCACCCTGCCATTATTCAGAGGCGAGCTTATTCAGGGGGATAACCGACGCTCAGATGCCGGCCACTCAAAGCCAAAGCCGAATAATAAATTTCGGAACCATTTTACCCGCGCTTCAATGGCCACGCTTTAGCTAAAGAGGCTTGGTTGTTCCAAGTTCCACGATAAGAGAGCTTTAAAGATCAGCAAGGTCTCCTGATTTCCGTGGTTTATTAGGTGCACACAATCAAAAAGTAGTATGACAACTTGACTTCTAAAACGTCATAATCGAAGGCAAATCTTGCTTTTTCCGGATCCTTTCCTGCGTCACTTTCTGACAAAAGTATGCTTTAAGTAGCACGGGAAAAGAAATTGCTGATGGCGGACTTTCATTTATTCACATGACCCGATGTACTTACTGCCTATTCCCTCTACACATGGACACTTATGTATTTTCCAATTATACTGCAATATAATCACATTACACTTTTATAATAGGGCGCTGATTCACTTACGCATCAGAAACTCCGCACAGGATGAGCATGCAATGCGCTGACGTGTAATACAAAAAAAAAAAATTGGAATGTGTACATCTTCCAACTTTCATTTCATTAGCTATTCTATGAATTTCCAATTAGGCAGAGGACAAAGAGGAGCTGAGTGTTCAGGGCTTTCATTATCAGACATGAGTAGCTCCTAGCTCAGGTATTCCAGAGCTTTGGGCCACGGTGGAGACAAAACCAGCAAAACCACAACTCCAGTCCTTAGTGCTCCATGTTCTAACAAGCTTCAAGGAAGAAGGCAATAATGGGGATAAAAACTAAGAAGCCTATCTTTAAGAGAGGTCTAAGTCCTATCTTTCAGAGCGCAACACATTTCCATTTTTGAGAAACAAACCCAGAATTATTTCCGACTCGATCAAAATGTTTGTATGATTTTTAAGAAGCATACGAAAACACATTATATGCGCATCCCAGGGGTCCGGTATTCCTCTTCCCTTCTGAACTTATTAGCATCTCATCTCTCGCTGCCTTCTGGCCAGACTGCATCACTGGCAACAATATCTCCTCTGGGCGGATATTTTTTACTGAAGCTGCCCACATGTATAATATTTTTCCAAAGATTACAAAATGTGCTCGGGGAAAGAAAGAAAGAAAAAAAAAAAAAAAAAAAAACCTGACCCCACCTTTAACTTTGTGTTGTTCGAGAGCCATGGCATTGAGTAACACAACTGATAGGATCGAAATAAACGCTTAATTTATTTCATGCTACGAGTCAAACTGAGCATGACTTTCGGTGTCATCCAAATACGTCCAATCATGTACGCTAGGTCATGCTGAAAAGATGGACAAGCTGTGAGAAGATAGAGCTGAGAGAGAGAGAGAGAGAGAGAGAGAGAGAGAGAGAGAGAGAGAGAGAGAGAGAGATGGAGCTGGAGAGAAAGAAAGCCGCTGGTATGGAAGGAGAAGGCAGTCCGTTGGAATGATATACAGCACCGGCCACGTGCATGAGCTGTCCATTAGTTATGGGGTCCCTGTAATGCTCAGGCTCAAGTACATTATTTTCGAATGCATCAGTCAGCTTTTTGCAGCTCAGATAAATTCTAATGCCCCCGATCTGTAATGCATACTCTCTCACTGCTGCTATAATATGCTCTAGGTTAGGAGGGCAGGCCGAAAGAAGGGGGAGGGGGAGGTGGGGGGACGTAATTTATTTTTCACTGCGGCCAGTATTCCTCCCATTAGCTTCAAACGCGAGATAAGTTATAGCTTTTAACGAGCACCTTCAGCTGCCCGAGCGCGCCGTGCACCATGTGCCAAGTCCAACGCGAAGAAACAGGGAGGGAGTGATGTAAGGAAGAGAGAGAAAGCGAGAGAGAGAGAGAGAGAGAGAGAGAGAGAGAGAGCTGGAGGGCATGGATGATCCCGGAGAGCGCCTCCTGAGTGAAGCCTGGCACGAGTATGGCTGGACTACAGCGACTGCACATCATTACACACCCACACCCTTCTGCGTATCGAGACCGTTCTCCTCTTCGGTGCATGCGTACTGAAGATTCCGGAGAGTTTGTGAGGAAAAAAACTGGACTAGAAGGTTTTGTAGCCCGCACGCTAAAGGTGACTCGAGGTCGTAGGCGGTAACTCTTTCTCTTTAGCGGAACGGTGAGATTTAATCCGAGAGCTCCACCTTTACCCGTCAGATGTTGGGAAGAACTTCCTGTCCTGTGTGTTGTATATGTGCCTGCACTCCTCATCAGTATAACCACTACCTGTTTTATTTTTTTTTATTGCTTTTTGGACAGACTAAAGATGACCGTGCATTTAGGCTAATGATTCGACAAAATCTGACTCGCCGTGCTCTCCCCCACGAGGCATAAAGCGTTTCTGTCAGCGATAACTGTTGCTTTCGATCGAGCCGTGTTTTATTGATAAGTGACTAATCAGCTGTGCATTTTTATAAGCCATTCGTTTTGCTTGTTGTGGCTTTAAATAAGTACAATCGATAACCTCTTTAGTAGGCTAGCATCATCTAGGAAGATAGAGTCCAGACTCATAGCTAAAGGCATCTATCACACACTAATTAAGCCTTTCAGTTAAACCACCATCAGCTTTAGTGCATTTTTTTCCATTTCAGATCACGCTCCCCAAGACATCAATCAAAGATTAGCTATGATTATAAATGATTATTATTTTCTGGAGAAGAGGATGAATTCCCGAGTGCTCCAGTGTTAGTGACTTACATCTTGTGCATTGTTTTGTTTTATTTTTTTCTCTTGAAACTGCATGTGAAGGTTCAAGTTGGCCTTCAGGCTAAAAGCAGGATCCTGAATAAACTGGGCTCAAAAGTCTAATCCAGATAAATCCTACAGACACCTCTCCATAATTTAAAGGCTTCTGATTGGCTACATGTAATCTGGTGTAAAATATTTATCTCTTTGCTCAGGTGTTGTTGGCACACTTCCCTGATTAATGGTCTAACAGGTTCTCCCATAACTTGGGGATCATGTGTAAAGTGGAATGATTATTAAGACTTTGGGTCACGTTTAGCTGGTTAAATATTAGGAAAAAGTGAAACAGACTCAATGGTAGTATTTGTCTGAGTATTGGTTGCTTTGTCAATTTGGATTAACCAAACTCATTTAACAGGTTTACAATCTGTTTTCCTGAAATACAACATTTTCAACATTTGAATTTGCTATGACCTTGGTGTTGTTAGGATCAATTCTAAAAACTAAACAGTTCATTTGCTGGCTAACCGTAATACCTATATTTAAATCCTACAAACATGCAATCATCTGTTCTTGAGATACTTTGATGGACAAAAAGATTCAGGGACACCTGACTTTCCCAGATATATGTGGCTCTTTCCCAAACTGTTATGGCAAAGCTGAAGGCAAACAATTATACAGGAGGTCATTGGCTGCAGTAGAATGACATTTTCTTATTATTTGAACTAGGAAATCTAAAGATCATAACTTATTACCATTGTATATATACCCGTATTCTGTTTATAATAATAGCAATATATTATGTTCACCGTTCACATCCTTCTGTAAATCTCTGTGTATAGTAATAGGCATCTGTATATCATGTTCACAGTACATATATATTGAACTGTATACTATATTCATAGTACATATACATCTTTAAATTACTGTTTATAGTCCTATATTCCATTCTATTTAACCTATATAAATCATGTAGAAACTGTATATCCTGCATTTGCTGATATTGTACTCTGGTTAGACCCAAACTGCATTTCGTTGCCTTGTACTTGTACATGTGTAATGACAATAAAGTTGAATCTAATCTAATCTAAACTAAACTAAACCTGTTCCAGCATGAGTTTGCCTATTCACACAAAGCAAACTCCATGAAGATCTCCTGCTATAGAGCTCCTGTACAACCTCGACCCTATTAAACACCTTTGTGATGAATTGGAGCGCTGACTGCACCCCACCTTTGTGTCAGAATGAGCACAAGTCTCTATACGCATCTACAACATCTTCCCAGAAGGGTGGAGGAAATGATAAGAGTAAATTAGGACTAAATGTGGAATGCGATGCTCAAAAAGCACATACCATAATTATGACCGGGTGTCTGCAAACTTTTGGCTATATAGTATATATCATGCTATTAAGAATCTCAGACGGCGGACCTTGTAAAACCTTAGCGACAAATTTGTGTACACAAATCTTCAACAAGTGCATACAAAAGTCATACAATTTACCATAAAGGAATAAATAGATAGCTAGATAACCATACTCTATAAATAAACTAGCTGTGTTCTTTATCTCGGACTGAGCTTACAAAAAAAAAAAATCACCTGCAACCGAAAACATTTCTATTCACTGCCTGAGTCGGATCATTCGGCAGACCCAAAACACACGGCAGGTTTGATTCACTTCCTGTAGCTGTAAACTGTTTTCTCACTTTCTTGGATGACAAGAATGACCTGGCTGAGACGTTCAGACCAGCGTGTCTCAATTCCATAAACAGTTTTAGCCGCAAATCAGATTTTTTGACTTTGGGTTGATCCTCTGCCTCAGATTCCTGCTGACAGGACTGGAACCCAACATGGTTCTCTGCTGTAGCAACATCAAGGTCAATGAGCTGTACAAAGTGGCACACAATTGGCTGTTAGATTACCGCATGAATGCTCCGGTGTTCCCAATAAAGTTGATGGTGAGTGTATCGCCTGTAATCACTTCTACTGTTTACTTCACCAGTCGCTAATTGTTGGGGTTGTGCAACGACGCAATATAACAACAGAGTCATTATGAACTAGGTCACAACCTGAACATTCTAATACGAATGCTGCATTCCACTAAAACTATGACTAAGAAAACCACAGAAATCATTCCCTTGACTTGGAAATCCTACAAAGAAATCTAGGGAAATTACAGAATATATAATTGACTTATTCAGACTGCAGCTCTGTACTCTGGTGAATATTTAACTGAGTACAATTGATACCATCCTGAAAAGAAAAGGCAGCATTCGAGCAGACCTCAAATATAAAGTGCTTTCACTGATATAACATGACGTTACGTACTTACCTTTATCTGTTTATTGCAATTATAAATATTATTAATGATAATAATGGATGAAAATGACGATTTTGTTAGATTTATTACTGTGTCGATATTATTCAATCTGTACTGGTGTTATTTCTTCATTCATCAATAATTATCTACTATTTTTCATGTCCGATTTTGTCAAAATTATTATTTATTTATCTATTATCGATCCCCCCCCTTATTCCCAACATTCTCAGAAGCTCTTTGCTGTTCAAAGCCGTATTTTATTCGCGTTGGTGATAAATACAGTTAGCTGGAAAATTACGCACAATTTATTTAATTGAGAGCAATTTTTGTAAATGACGATGAAATTGTCCCCCATCGCTCTTTCTTCTTGAAGCAGGTGCTAGCCCCCAGTACTGCAGCAGCTCTTGTGTTCAGCTGTAGCCATGTCATGCTGTAATTACCTTCTTTTTTTTACTTCTTGCTCAGACAGAGAAAGTTTTGTAAGCTGCTACAGGAAGTCACCTTGACAAGTCTCCATCCTCTGAGTGTGCTGCTGCAAAACCCCACAAAAGAGGAAATGAATTTATATTTTATTATATATGTGTATATATATATATATATATATATATATATATATATATATATATATATGTATATGTATATATATATATATATATATATATATATATATATATATATACACACATATATATATATATATATATATATATATATACACACACACACACACACACACACACACACACACACACACACACACAATACCTTTTGTTGCCAGTTATTTTGACAATAATGGCTGTATGTTGAGTTTTTCATGGACAGTAAATCTGTACTGCTATACAACCTTCACAACCTTGACTACTCTAAAATATATATCCGGCTTTCATTTCTATAGTTTTGTCCCTTGAGTAGATCTACAATAATTGCTGAAATGTAACTTTTGTAAGATACGGTGTAATAAATATATATATATATATATATATATATATATATATATAGAGAGAGAGAGAGAGAGAGAGAGAGAGAGAGAGAGAGAGAGAGAGAGAGATACAGTATATTCATATCTATCTATCTATCTATCTATCTATCTATCTATCTATCTATCTATCTATCTATCTATCAATAATAATTATTAGGAATATTAATATTATTATTATTTTGTGCCTAAAAACAGTGTTTAAAGGATGAGCACAGAGTGATTGTGAGTGAGTAAGTGAGTGGAAGAGAGGGGCAGTAGCCCATCACTGTTCAGGCTTCAGGGATAAAGCACATGATAAGTGGACCAGCCCAGGACGAGTAAACAAATCAATCATGTGTGATAAGTGCTTGAGCTTTATCAGGGCTGGCCAAAGCGTGCCACACCGCCTCGCCAAGCCGAGCCTGGAATACTAACAGCAAGCAGAGCGGCGATGCGGCTCTCATGGTGAAGCCACGAATATATACCTTTACCTTCAACTTGCTTGTTGAAACAAACTTTGTTCAGGTGTCACAAAACATTACTACACACTGTATGCCAAAATGATACAGACACCCGACCATCACATACATTTGTGGTTCTTTCTATGTTGCAATAAAGCAGCATAAGTAGGAATTGTTTAGAATGCTGTAGCAGCCAGACCTATTCCAGCATGATAGTGTCCCTGTGCAAAAGCGAGCTCCATAAACACCTTTTGGGATGAAGTGAAACCTCGACTTTTACACCCAAAACCAAAAAAAACAACCAAAAAAAACAACGTCAGCTCCTGATCTCACTAATGTTTAATATAAATCTAATCCAGGAATCAGATTAAATCAATGAAGATTTGGCCAGTGAGTAATGACAGTGAGGGCCTGGAGTTGGGCTACAGACTGTGTGGGGTTTCATGAAGTTCTTTGATTTCCCCTAACCTTCAAGTGCTTCTAGGTGTGAATGAGCAAAAAAGGGCAAAGACGTTGACCCTAAAAGTTAAAAAGTTTTTCGTAAATAATGTAAGTAGAAATGATAGAGAGATTAAAAAGCGATAAAAAAAACTTATTCTACGTCGTATTACATTCATTTTTTATTTTGAATGAATGCTGCAGTTCCTGCCTCCACTGATGATGATCTCTTTAAATCCAAAATAGTAAAAATGCTAATTTTTCTATCCATCTGATATTTTCAGATGATTAAACTGTTTTTCTGTGATATTTTAGATCTGGGAAAAATCAATATCACTTAAGTCTGGGATACATAGCGCCCTGATATGGACTGGT
Organism: Silurus meridionalis; assembly: GCF_014805685.1. Lineage (NCBI taxonomy): Eukaryota > Metazoa > Chordata > Actinopteri > Siluriformes > Siluridae > Silurus > Silurus meridionalis. The sequence continues at coordinate 15,486,674 of NC_060892.1, forward strand.
GTACCTGGATCAACATCGACTCATTCTTGACCAAGATAAAATGCTTAAAGAAGATAAACCAATGAATGAATTTCAAATCAAACAGTACAAGCACCAGGTCCAATCAGAGTGTTTCGGTAATATTTCAACAGACTGACATAACACGATTTCGTGTGTAACTTTCCTGTGTGTATTTTATAAAATAATAATTAAGATAATAATAATAATAATAATAATAATAATAATAATAATAATAGCAATAATATTTGCTTTAGAATGCTATTGACTCCTCCCCTTTCTTTTTTGGTGTCCAAAAAGTCATAAAAAAAAAAAAAGGGAAAAAAAAGGAAACACTCATTTAAATGATTTTTAAAACAGAGGTCATCAGGTGCCAACCTACGGTCTGGATGCAGATGCAAAGAATCAAACAATCTAAAAATCTTTCTGAAAAAAACAAACAAAAAAAAAAACCCAGAGGAAAAAAAACAAAAAACAAAGTTCAGCAACTCCACTGTACCACTGATGCAACTTGATGTTAATATGTCGAGCATTTATGTAAAGAAAACTAATGACTTAAGAAAGTCATGCTAGGTAATTATCAAGATTTTAGATTTTTTTGATGCTTGAACCTTACTGCGTTTCGTAGAAAAATGCTGTGCTAGTGCTTTTTGTCACTTTTTATTTTATTATTGATCATTTCCTATGGACTGTTTTGATAAGATAAATCTGAGTGAGAATAATAATGAAAGCAATTAGACAATAAAAGCGTCATTTTAAAGTTTCGAAAATATCAAAATCTCTCACTAATCAAACTAAGAAAAGCATCAATAATAGTAGACAAAGACAAAGACAAAATAAGTTCAACCTTAAATACAATTAATACAAGTTATTTATACAGTGCTATTGACTAAGTGCACCACACATAAGAGCTATAATGTTGATTTGTGTGGTTTGCTTGTGAGATAAACATCATTATTTTAATGCAGAGACGCAATGCTGTTAGTGCTAATAAAACTCAATAACAAATCCACTAAAGTACACGAGAGAATAACCTCAGGCTTGGTTGGGTTTTTTATTTTTATTTTATTGTTGAAGAACTGTTTAAGAGGTTGAGGTTCAATCTGATCAAAAGGCAACATTTTCTTCGCATGTCGATGAATGCCTGGGTATGTTTTTCTTTTTTCAATCCGCTGGTGATTAAATTTGCATTTCTCCATTACTTTACACTATTAACACCTTGAGGAAAGGATTTTCAAAGGCTTAAAACAGATCCCGATTGACTACCAATATCAAGTGGACAGGAATCCGTGCAAAATGGCGAGTTAATTAAAATGAACCGCCTGAATCACTACCGGAACTCATCACACGGCTTATGTGCTCACAGCGTACATGTACACCCATTTTAATTAACGCTGTGAACTCTAATCATTGCTATTATGTACTATTGAATGGAAATAAATGCCAGGATGATTCTAGTGAGAAGAAAAAAATAAATAAATAAATAAACCTCAAAGATCGATGTTCCTGCCTTCAATTCACAACATGACATGTTTTTGAGTAAAGACATTGTGATTGAATTGATCCGGAATCTGAAGTATACGTTTTAATGACTTGTTCACTCTTTCTCCATTTTAGAATGATCACTTTTAGGATATTGTGCTATTCATATAATAAAAATACTCTCGTATGAAGTAGGCGGAATATAAGGTTTTTGAAGGCGTGATGCGTTTTATTGGATCTTTATTGGATTTTGGATCAAAAGCCCAATTTTCTGAGTTTTTTTTGTTGTTGTTGTTTGTTCAGAAGCAACTTACACACTTCATCCTCTTTATACCGCTGCACTTCTTATCTCTTGAACAATCGGCACACACAAAGAAATGAAGATTAAAAGAGTGCTGTAGGGGAAATGAAATGATTCGAAATGTATGTATATATTCAATAGAGATTGTTTCAGTCAGGGATTAACACATGAGCAAAAACGTTCACTAAAAACAAAACAAACATTCACTTAATGTAATAAAAATAAACAGAATCACTGTAAGAAACTTTACTCTGCTAATTTTTCCATTTTACAGGATTTTTCCAAATATGTATAATCAACACTGAAACATTCCCATAATACAGTAAAATTCCCAAACTGAGTCTGTTACAGTAGAGATGTTGGAGAGCTTTTGAAAGATAGTTGACCAAAAAAGGGAAGTTTATAATGAATTTATAGTCTTGCTCAAGGCTGGAAAGAGAATGGCGGTATAAAGGTTAGGCGTCTGGGTTACTGATCAGAAGTCGTGGGGTTCGAGGCCCAGCACTACCATGTTGCCCTTGAGTAACGCCCTTCGCCCCCTCTGCTCAAGGGACTCATTGCTGACTCTGCACTCTGAACACAACTTGCCACCAAACTGAAATATGCAAAGAAAAAAGTGTGTTCGATGTGCTATAATGTGTATCTGACGTAATAAGACCTCCTATTCTTTTTATTTGTACCCTATCCTTCCAGTAAGATCAGATAAATTCTTGCAGAAGGTGGTAGCTAAGTAGTTACGGCATTGGACTTTAGATCTAAAGGTTCCTGAATTCAAATCCCAGCCGCTCAACGCAGCCACTACTGTGCCCTTGAGGAAGGCCCTAACCCCACAGCTGCTTAGTTGTATGAATGAGATACATGTATATCATGCCGTATAAGGGCATCTGCCAAATCCCCTAAAATAAAATGCTAGAATGCTTTTTGTAATGAATGGTATTAGCTGTGATTAAAGAGATTCGGCTCAGTCCAGGCTGAATGGTTCCTAATAAAAGATTTTAAAAAACTTTGTATATTGGTTAAATTGAATTTCCTTGTCCATCTTTATGCATGTTCCATTGTTGACCATGTACACAACTGGGGAAGTGCACTCTTATAACCTCCTGTGTCACGATTTTCTTGCTTACTTGTGCTGCAGTGACCCGTTTAGGGGAAAAATGTACTTCTATAGTCTTCCTAAAGACAGGATTATAATCATTATTATTCAAATGTTTTATGTAAATTCAACACACACACAGAACCAGCATGTGCACATTCAGAGCCTGATACACTCATGTGACCATTAACATGGAGAAAAAAAACCTTTATGGTGTTTGGACCATTTACATTTTTAAAGAATATGTCTATTTTTTTTCATAATTCATTTTCACCAATTGTTTTTGTTAATATATTTGTCCTGATTTTTGTCCAGCATTATAAACATTGTCTAGTAAAAAAAAAAAATAGATTCCTTGGAAATATTCCTCAATCCCACGTTTAGTGAAGCTCAACATATTTTGATGTTGAAAAATCAATTACCCGATATTACTATTATTAAATAATTATTATTCCATGCTACACATGACTCAGTAGAAGTGTTGTTATGGTTACAATGTGTGGGTCACATGATCCTCAGCAGGAAATGTATCACAGGCAGTGCATAAAGAAATATATATATTATTCATGTAATAAATAAAGAAAGTGTTACAGAAGCTCAACACTGCACATTTAGAAACAAAGTTGAGTGCTTTGGAAAGTTGGTGTCTGATTCTGGCCAGTATTTAAATTAGGCATATTCTATTTACTATGTAACTGGTACCGACAAAAAAAAAAAAAAAAAATATTTCCATTTGTAGGATTGTAAAAAACTCAATGTAATTAAAAAAAATATTTTTGTCATTTGACTGTTTCTCAGAAATCCTGGGCTAGTTGTCACGTGTTTAGTTGACCATCAGAATGCTTTAAATTGCATGTAATTGCTAAAAAAAACCACAAAAAAAAACTGTAAACTTGATTTATTTTACATGGATTTTCTCTGTTTAGTAACCCTTATTGGTCTTCTTTTTTTTTTTTTTTTGCTGAATCAAAGCAAAATATCAATGACGCAGCATTAATCCAACGCACTCACCTTCTTTTATCGTGTATCGTAATCATTTTCCCACCTCGAAACTTAATTTGCAATCTAAAGAAAAAAATAAAAAACCCTGTTGAGGTATTTTAAGGTTTTAATCTTCTTTTCTCCGATGTAATAGAGTTAAGGACACTTAGTTCTCTTTGGTTTGTCATTAACACCATGGCATAAAATAAATAAAGAAATGAATAAAGAAATAAAAAGAGAAAATGATACACAAACACATAATAAATGGCTTAATGAACCCAAACGCACACCAACATCGTCGAACAAAGTCATAGCGATGTTCTGAATGCAACTGGAGTGTAGATTTTCACAACAAAAAAAGGGAAAAAAATTGCGTCAAGGACGTTGCTTTGGTACAAAAAAAATGACTGAATGCAATTAATTACACAACACATAATTTCCATTCGAAACGCTGTCCAGAAAATCAAGGCTGCAATCTTTACAAACATTCGCCGCGAAATCGTCGCTACGCAAATGAGGAGCACAACATGTGGATAATTAAGATGATGGCTGAACGATGAGATAATTATGGATATTTTTTTTTAAATGATGCTTCAAATGACTCGGTGGCGACACAAATGAATCCTCAATAAAAAAAAATGTAAAAAAAAAGAAAATTAGGCAGATGTGAGATAATGACATCGGCTCTGCGATTAAAAGGACATTTCAGCAAGAAAGATGAAGCTGTCAGAGAGAAAGAGAGAGAGAGAGAGAGAGAGAGAGAGAGAGAGAGAGAGAGAGAGAGAGAGAGATGAATGACAGTCCTGGTAAAGTCTGTAGTTAAAAAAATCTTAAAAAGCACCAGTCTAAAGTCCATACACTGGCACAAACAGTTCTCGAACCCTTTCCTCACTCGGGCACATCACTACATAAAGTGAAAGATGTCAAGCTTGGAGTTTTGACACCTCAATGACACGAATACCCTAAAGGGGTGAGCAGGTGAGGTATGCGTCCAGCATCATCGATGGCAATCCTGTCTGATGGAAAAAATCTCCATTAGTTCCAAAAATGTGCAAGATCCACTTTTTTACCCACAGAGGCCTTGAAGAAACAAGAAATAAAACAGAATGCCATCGACAGCAAAAGAAAGGCAGCGAGAAACCCCTTCGTTCCTTCCCATCACGATGTCTTCTCTGCCTGCTTTGTCTCAAACGGTGTGTCACATTAAGCAGAGATCAAGTATGCAAAAGAGAGAGTCAGGCGTTTAGGATAAACCAAGGAGCAGGAGGAAGAACGGAGGAGTGCAGGCGTGTGAGGCGGCGTGACGTGCCCGGGATCCATGGTGCAGGAGTGCAGGAATGCAGGTTAGGGTGGTGCAGTTGGCAGTCCTGGGCACTGGAGGAGTGTATACAGAGACACACATACCTTTACATTCCCACGATGAAGCTGGGTCTATTTCCCCACCTTTCTCAGTCTCTCCCTCTCTCTCTCTCTCAAACTCCGTCTTCTCCTCCTCTTTCTCTCTCTCGCTCAAGCACCAAGCTGCAATGCTATACAAACATCAGCCTCGAGGACCGAACGAGAAGGAGCTAAATGATGCCCGTTTTCCAGAGGGGCACACGAGCTAAGACAAGCGGGCAAAGACGGCAGAGCGGGGCGGAAGACAGCTTAAACCTTCCCCCAAAATGAAAATTAGGAGGAGGAGGAGGGACGGGCGCTTGACTGCATTTTAAATTAGTGAACCTCAATTTCCTTTGGTGCTGGTGGTGGGTGTTAATTAATTTGTCTCGCCGTTTTTTTCCCTTTTTTCTTTTCCCCCGAAAAATTAGCTTCTGCCATGGTGGCTTTGAAGAGCAGAAACGATGTGCCCTCCCCTTCCGCATCCCCCTGCTCCTGGCCCCCCGTGCGCTCCTCATCTCGTCCCCCAGCATCGTTTGTGAGAACTCGGTGTGGTCTTGTAGATTTTTTTGTATAGGAATGGCAGAATGGCGCGTGCATGTCGTCTGTGCCAACCTGAAGAGGAGGAGAAAAAGCAAGAGAACTGGGTGGAAAGAAAAAAATATATAGAAAAAAGAAAAACGAAATCCCTCTTTGTAAGTTATGGGAACACTCAGGGACAGACGCAGGCACTCATAAATTATCCGCTTCATTTGCATATCCCTGGCATAAGACATTATGCAAATAGTGATCCATTTGCATAATGGATTCCTCTTGTTGCCTCAGTTGGCTCGTGCTCGTTTTTATTTAATAATGAAAAAAGAAAAACAAAAGAGGAAGTGGAAAGGATGGCGCTGGGTGCCAGCTCCCTGAACGCATTGAACGCCAGAAAACTCCTTGGGTCGAAGCAGCGGGAGAGACAAACCGACCAATACGATAAAGAGCATTACACTCTAAAAGTGCTAATTTAATTTAAATGTAATTAAAACCTTAATTTAAAGGTTTTAATGCCATTTATGTATCTGTCTGCTTCCGAAGAGAAGTGCGTGTGCCAGTGTACAGAATGCATGCGCATGATTGCGGTTCGTGCTCTTAATGAATCTGTACTTCTTTTCACATTTGTGTAAGCGGTTGCCAGACTAATTAACGCCAGTTGGCAGACTGTAATTGGGGGGTGGGTTAAGAGCGGGTTGTCTTGTTATTAAATAATTAAAAGCAGCTCGGTTTTCCGTAGGTTTTTTTTTTCGGTTTTGCTCCAAACAGCACATGCGACACAAAAAAAATATCGGAAAGATAAAGCAGCGCGTGTGTGATAATTGTTTAATCGATACTGCTAATTCGAGCTAATTCCGAGAACAGCATCAAGCGAGCGCTAATCACAGAAGACGGAAGATAATAAGGAGGAAGATGTATGATACGTACTGTAGCGTGCGCGCCGCCGTAACCCTGCAACGACGCCTAAAGTTTTCGTCAATAAAGAAACATGCCGAAATTGTAAGGGTGCATAAACATAAAACAGTGTGTGTGTAAAAAATGTAAAACTTTTAGACATTGCATGGAGTTTATGTGAATATGTAGAAGTACAAGAGTGTGTGGCTGAACAAAAAAAAGACAGAAAAGATGGGAGGGAAAAAATCTGCGCGAAAGAGAGACGTGGGAGGTGGTAACAAGGCGGACTTTTGATTATTTATAAAGAAATGCCACTGCAAACATCTTGCGGAGAGATCAGACTGCAAAACATGAATCGCAATCAGCTCTAGTCTAGTGAGCTCCTTCCCCAGTGGGCACTGTTCCAGTCCTCACTCCTCCACTAGCATGGGGAACGTTGGCACCAGAAGGATCTGCCACTTAATTTGCGGTGATGTGCAGGAGAGGGCAAAGCAAGCCGGACACGTGGGCGATGCCAGGCAAAAGGCGAAGGCAGGGGTTGAAATCAGAAAGCCGACGGAGCGATTTTATGCGCGATTCAGCTTTTTAGAATCAATTGAATGTTAATTAATGTCGAGCTTATAGAACAAAAAAAGGGGTGGGTGCACATATGTGTATGTGTGTTGGGGGGGTGATTAGAGGAAGAGCTGAAAATAGCAAAAGGGGCGGGTGCGGGAAAAAAAAAATCGGAGAAAAGACAGAGAGGAGAGGGGGTGGGCAAGCAAGAGAAACAAGCAGCGAATGTAGATGGCAGGAAAAAGCTGGCACGGTGCCATCCATTTACAAATAGCGCCAAGGCAGACTGGCATTTGGGCACAGACGGTAGGCGGGTAAACGTACCCCAAAAAAGGGACCTGCATCATTTGGCTTAAACTGTCAACCGAGCAAGTTTTTTTGTGGTTGTGGTTGGTATATGGCCAGTCTAAGACACATGGGCGGCTTTTGAGTGGGAAGTGAATCAAACTCGAATAAAAAAAAAACAAAAAAGAAGACAAACCCATCTGCCACGCACGGCTACTACGGAACTACGGACGTCTGGAACTGAACTAAACTACAAGTTGAGAGACATGACTGCCCAGATGAATCTTCACAGTAAACTATGCCAACTGCTGAAACCCTCGCAGAGGACAAGAGGTACGAAGAACACAAAACCCAGAGGAATGAACGGCGCCGGACAAAGTTGCTGTGGTAAAGCCGTCCAAAGAGTGTCAAAGGGGTGGGTTGTAAGGAAGCACCTCCCTTGCTTTTGCTCTCTCGGCGTTATTCCTTGTGCCAGGCGAGCACCTAGGCAGTAAACACCACACCAACGTTCCTGTTGGCAGCTGTATTGCAGCTGCAGAAGGCAAGCGGGCTTTGTGCGCCATCTTCTCTGGATGCTCCGCCGTTAAGATACGCCTCAGCGTTTTGTTTTTCCGAATTATACCATGGCTCAGGGCCAAAGCGATACCAGGCAAATTGCTGTGGCATCTGTCGCGGAAAGACAGAAAAGCATTGACATCGGTTAAACGAAGATCCCATGCCCACCCGCCGCAGGTCGGTTGCTTGAAGATAAGGAGAATCAAGAACAAACAAAGACGTTAGAATGCTATCGTTGACTAATTAAACACAAAAGTTGTACGCTGGTAATTAGGATGATGGACTCTATAAAAGGAACCCCCCCTCCAAAAAAAAAAACAGGCAAAAAAAAAAAAAGAAAGAAAAAAACAACGCAAGCTGGTATATAGAAGAGGTGGGTTGGGATGCCGGTTCCTATTCCATGCCAAACCCCTCCTTTTCTTTAAACACTATTTTCTCCTCACAAAGTACCACCTCGAGAAGCCGCCTGCCAGTCACCGCTGCGATGAGAAATGTCTACCATGGGCACTTCTGCTGCATTCTGCCAATCTGCCAATCGCTTGCTTGCAGCAAGAGGAGGGACCAAGAAAAGACCTGAGGGACGGTGCCAAGGGCAAGAGCAGCTGTTTACAAAAGCCACATAAAAAGGAAAGGAAGAGAATCAGCAAACACGGAGATGCATACTAATGAACCGCCACGTAAAATTATAATCAGCTCGACAGACGCGGATTAATTAATGCTTTTCGCTCATAACGAACCGTTAATTATTCTCGATTCGTTAGAAAGGACAATCGCATTCAATCCGTGCCAGGGCTGCGGATTTCGGTCAGTTGGTCGAGATCAACTTTTTTGAAATGGGAGGAAAAAAAAATCTGAAAGCACCTTAAGCAGCAAGCAAAGCTATGACAGACAGGTAGGCATGCAAACCAGGGCAAGCAGGCATGCGTGTGAGTGTGAGTGAGTGTGTGTTTGATTTATCTACATTCACAGCAATCACCAGGGAGATGAATTGCTCAGGCAGTAGACTCTGGACACCGTCAAGTAGTATGGGAAGACGAGGGGGATGGCACAACAGCCAACAGCTGAGACAACAGCTGAGCAAGAACTTGGTGGAGGGGGCACAGAAGGCAGAGGGACAAGCCGGCAGCCACAATGCCAGACACTTAATGGAGGCAGAATCCGCCCCTCCAACCTGCCAGTAACTCCGCCAAACAGCGCAGGGGGGCTGTGAGAATGTTTTCAGCACCCTAATTTTGCCCCCACCTTGCCGCCCAAAGAAGAAACTGCCAAACTCCTCCCTGCTTTTGTTTTTGTTTCAGGTTTACCGACTGACACAGAAGAGATGAAGACAGTACCAACTGTTCGTCCGTGCCGGGATCGGTACCTCTCGGGTTCGGGAAGCGATACCGCGGTTCCCGCGGAAAAAAGCTACGGGCACGGGGCACAGAGCCAAGACTGGGTGACGCCGGAATGAAAAAGAACGGGATCGTATCATTAAATTCATTTTCATTTGTTAAAACGCGGCGCAACAATTAAAACCGGAATTAGCATGGGGAATGGAGCGTCATCAACTTATGATAATCACAAATGGATAACCCAAACTTTTCCTTGCAGTTCTTCAACCTCTTGGAATTTTTTTTTTTTTTTTTTTGGCTGGATGAGGGGCATGACTATGGAATATGAATAATTGAAGAAGTCATCCAAAGGGAGGGATTATAAGATCTTTGTGCTTCCTGCCTTGGCATAACCTTCAAAATGACACAGCCAAGGCTGCCATCAGGATAGGCTTGGCAAATGCTGGCATCTTTGAGGGGGATCTTATCTGCAATTGCTTATTAAGCATTCGTTATGCGCGTTTGTTAATTGCTTTAAGCTTTAATTCGCAGCGGTTCCGTGGTTTACGTTCTTTTTTTTTTTCCGCGGAATATATGTGGATATTGTAACCGTTTGGAGCTAATGAGCTTTTGAGGATCTACCTATTTTAATTCCCCTAGGATGTTAATTGCGCCTTGTCTTCATTATGCAAATGGATTACAAAAAATAAGAAGAAAAAAATGACTGCTAATACAGACAAGGAGGGAGAGAGAGAGTGAGAGTGAGAGAGAGAGAGAGAGCGAGAGAGAGAGAGAGAGAGAGAGAGGGGGAGACATGGGGAGACAGGAAGAAAAGAAAGGGAGAATATTTTCCTTCCCCTCTCCATAAGCCAGCATTCACATAATACCACACTACATGCAAACAAGCAGAGAAAAGCTACTGCACTGCTTGGCAAGGCTAGTCTCTTCTAAGTCCTTCCCTGGAAATCCTTGTCTGTCTCTCCTCTTTTCCTTGCTCACTGCAGCCACATCCTTCACATGCCAAGGATCGCAGCTTGAACTGTATGTGGATCTTACAAAAACATGGCCAAGAGAAACCATGCCTGGAATTTAATTTCTCGCGATTGGATATTACCATCGTTATTAAAATTACGAGTCCTCGGGTGTTATTAGTGTTGAGATTTGATACAGTGTGGTGTCGTTTGACGAGCAAGCGCGGAACGGAGAAAAGACAACAAGACTGTGGATGGGGACCGGGCTAATGTCCTCTGCGCTTAATCATCATACAGCAGAATGGTTTTATGCATATTTCATTTGCATATCATTAAATTCGCTAAGGCATGCTGGCAACTAGCAGCGGAGAGCAGGGAATGAAGGAGCGCAAATTGAAAAAGAAAAAAAAAGGAAAAGAGCGACTCATTATGCGATGACAATCTTCAAAGCAGAGCGCCTGCTTTTACGGCAACCAGCCAATTCGTTTTAATTCAACATTAATTGGGGGTTAAAGCAGGAAGCAGTGGGTGCACTCAACCTTTCAAACGTGGATTAATTGAACGTCTTACAATGTGAGGAGCACGAAGACTTGCGTATGACAAATGTGTCTAAATGATGTGGATGCATTATTTGTGCATATTAACGGAATTGCTTGAATGTGAAGGATCGGCAATTTCCGTTCATTTCCGACCGAAAACGGATTATATTTCGCGTTCGTTTTATTTCCCCAGACAATTTTGGCACCGATGATCAACTTTTTTTTCTTTTTTCAAATTATTGCCAGTGGATGCGAAATGATGTGTATGAAGTATGCTAGGATGTGACGTTCTATTGAATAAAAACGATTACACTTTGGATAACATGAATGCTTTTTAAAGGAAAAAGTTGAAAGCTTGCGGCCGTGATGACACGCTGGCACCAGGGATGGCACGATCCGAGAGCAGCAAGTTGGGACCTGGTGAAAAAACTGAGTGTGGGAATTGCCAGGGGCTTTCTGTCGCAGGCGTGTTCAGACTTTTCCCAAGAGTCTGAAACAAATCTTTTTTTTTCTTCTTCACTGTTTCCCAGTTACAATGCCACACTCAAATGCCTACCTAGTGTACTGTACAAATCCTATTATGAGAGTAATTGATGAACAAATTAGTACACCTGCCTGAACTGTGTTTGGGCTTGTTAAATCATCAGCACCGGTTATTTATTTATTTATTAATTCAATTTTTTTTATTTATTTACTTTTTATATATTTTAACAGTGCCCACTACTGTCTCCCACTTCTTTCTGTTTGGCACACTGTCCATTTCAAAATTAAGTATTGTTGAAATACAGAAAAATACACAACTTCCTAAAATATACAGACAGAATTCTCCAGTTACACCATTTTTACCTGATGAACCTGCATTAAAGTGTTGAAAATAAAATAAATAAAAAAACACATTTTCTAAAAAAACATATATATATATTAGGTATCCGAAATCCAATTAAAAGGGAGAAAAATTCAATAACAAGAAAAAAAAAAGTTTTTTTTCCCCAAACAATTTTATCATGTAAAAAAAAAAAAAAGTGCACATATTTTATCATTTGTTCTTAAAAAGTTTTGCAGTGAACGATTTACAAAACTGTCACCCCCGCCAAGGTTACGCCCATCACGTACCATCCCTCCGGGTTTCAGATTTAGCGTATGCATATGTAAAGGGTGGGCGATGAGAGTGCGTAATTAGCGTTTATGAATGGCGATTGTAGAAAGCTGCGGGGCGAAGGGGGGTGGGGGGTGGCCAAGACTGGCTGGCACTGGTGGTGGGTTTTGCGCCTGGCGCTTTGGAGCCACGTTTCATGCAGATGTCGCTGTAGTTCTTCGGAAAGCGCTCAAGCCCGGAGAGGGAGGGGAGGTAACGAGGAGCTCGTTTGGCACCACGTACACCTCCGGCATATGGTTTTAAGATGCACACGTGTGTTGTGTGATTGTGGGGGGGTACAAATTCTCTGGAACAGTCATGCCTGTGTGAGATTTTGGGGAGGGTGGGGTGCGTAATTAGCATGAGTGTTGAGGAGTCGGGGGGAGTAATCACTCAATTTGTAAAGAGAGGTAAAAAAAAAATTGCTTTTCAAGCATAAGGCAAGGTATGGCAGAACTGACAGGGCATCTGCATTGAACAGACATTATGCAAAGTGGCAGCATTAATATGCATAAGGAACTGCTTTGTTATTCACCCGGGTGCTAAAGCAATATTGTTTGGAAGCACCAGACACTCTTGTTACAGTTGGAAAATGTTATCTCTCTCTGTGCAAACACAAAGCGCTTCCTCTCCTCTTCCCTAGCCACTTTCAGAATGTTTAATCATCACACCATCCCTGGAGGTTTGCTTGTTTGGAGAATTGGTTGCATAAGTTGCTTGATCTGCTTCTTAAATGCAAAAAATATTTAAGATCATCACCCACCCTGTGCACTCTGAAGTGCAATCACCCAGCATTGATGTTTAGCCTGTAACGCAGTAAACCATTAAAAATGACTTCACACGGTAGCGCACGTAAAAAAGTGTTCAAAACATTCAGAACATGTGACAGCGATGACATCATCGGCTGCCTGAATCTTTGCACATTCGCAGAGAATCCGCACTCGTTTCAAGCGTGTACAAATAAAAGCGAGTGGTGCAGATGTACTGACTGGCTTCTGCCGATAGAACGTGAGGGCTGGAGGGAGTATTTTTCCTGTCTCTCAGCTTTCAGTCGCTCCATCACTGTTAACTCTACTAACACTTGACCTTATCAAGTTCCCAAAAGAGTACCGAGTCCTCCATATCTACTGTACTGACAGCTTCATCAGTCCGAGTCCCACCAACTACATCCCACTAGACTGACAGTTGATGCTGGGGAGCTGGTGCATGTAGGCAACTCTGTACAAAAGCCAGTACCAGATACAAAACGATTCAATATATACAGTACATCTCCAGGCATCAAATATTTCCCAGATAATTCCCACTGCGATTGTGAGCAATGGCTTCTGGTTTCAGCGGCATCTTACTGACCAGGAAACAAGATGTGCTTTTTTAGTTTCTCGCATCTGTTCTGTCAGTTTGTTTTAACAATACTAAGACAAATAATATGACACTGGTTACGCAAGGAGGTTTTTTCTATTCCTATTCCAAGTGCTATAAAACAGATGTCAGACAGACAGCTTGGATTGTTTTGTGAGCTCAGCTGTGCTTCTGCAACATTATAGTCATTATCTGTAAAACTCTCTCTCTCTCTCTCTCTCTCTCTCATTCAGTGTTTCTGTAAACACTTATAATGTTATTGAATACTTTTTAGAATATACTAAGAGCCTTCCAATCATCACCAAATGTCATGCCTAGGCTCTATGTAAAAATACAAACAATCCTTCAGTTTAACAAACACAGCTGCAAAAATATCAATGATCAATTATCGTAAATTAAAGTCGAATTAAATCAGTGTACACCAGGTTGATTTCAGATCATCAGTTTGCTGGAGTTCCTCAGTAGAATCAGATGCAATTTCCTCTCTGTTCACTTCTGAGGTAACCAGACATGAGAACATCTAACTGAGAATAGAGTTTTCCAGGCTGCCACACATACAGCAGTACTGTATACCATATACCCCGATAGAAAGCTTAGTGACAGCGTAAGTTCACCCACAAGTCTGTTCACAGTCTGCTGCAGCAACAGGGCAGAAGAAAATTCAGTAAATGGGTGTTATTTTATGATGTCATGAAGTGTGGGAATTGAGCGCCGTGGCACATCCACAGCCAGACAGGCAGTTTTACCTGAGAGAGTCTTCTAGTGATGTTCAAGGGTCATAAAAGGCATAATGTGGCCAAACGTTTTAAAATTCCAAGTGTGATCAATTTCGGATTGAATACAATCGAAACATGCCACCTGACAGAACATCTCACTCTGAAGAATGTTCGTGTTGATGCAAAACACATTTTCTGCATCACAGTAGATGATGTAAGAACAACAAAGCTTATTTAACCATCATTAACTTTAACTGCAGAGAAGCTAAAGATAAGATCAGATAAGATACGATAAGATATACGAGATAAGGTTTAGTTGTCCCACAGTAGAGAAATGTCCATGTTACAGCTGCAAATAAAAATTGCAAATATGAAATACAAATATATACAGTACAGTATGCAAATAAAACAGAAAAAAAACAACAATAGCAGTTACACTATCAAACAATCTTCGTTGTATTATCTGAAAAGAACTAACAGTTTCGCACAGTTTGTTATAGGATTTAGTATTTTATTGGGATCTCCTGGCAAATAATCATTCATTGTCTTTAATGGTGGCTTTTTCTTTCTTTCTTTCTTTCTTTCTTTCTTTCTTTCTTTCTTTCTATCCATCTATCTATCTATCTATCTATCTATCTATCTATCTATCTATCTATATCTATATATATATATATATATATATATATATATATATATATATATATACTTTAACGGTTCCAGCAAATATCACTGGCTACGCTAATAAAAAATTCCTTCAGAAGTAGAAAATGGGCAATTCAATCCATCTTCCTGTATCCCCGCAATCAAATATTGCGCACACACACTTTTCTTAAGTGACCTTAAAGCAGTGGCCTTTTCAGCGTTCTCCCCGACAGCACTCCTAACTACTGGGAATGTTCTAATGGGGAGACTGAGCATGAAGGTTCCTGCAAAAGCAGTATGCCATAGCCAGCACCCAAGCCTAGGCAGTAATTGGTTCTGAGTAATTCTATCAGATTAGTATTAATAAGCTGTCGCTGCAGCGTTTGAGATGACCTGCTCAGGCTCTCTGGCTTCTCAGAAACTTGCGTGAAGGTCAACTGTCAATCATGTCCCACAATATGATAATAAGTCTCGGAGGCCAAATTGCGGATGCTATTAGCTGTGGCAGAAACGGTTTAAATTAGAAGCTGTCATAACTCCAGGGTAGAACGTTCTCGGGCTAAGCAAGATGGAGGTCGTGAGGAAAGAGTTCACGTCAGACAAATACTGTAAGAAACGTGTGTACACTTTCTTACAGCCTGCATCTGGCTGCCATTAAGTGTTAAACTGCCGCTCCCAAACCAGTTGTGCTGATGTGATGTGTATCCTAGTCAGAGCGAGAGAAGTGCGTGTGCTTGTTAACGATTTGAACTGTACTCAGGGCTTCTGACAAGTCTGTGGGAAATGTCTTAATGAACTACCCAAAGCGGTGGTGCTAAGTGGGGCTTGTTTCCAAGCTCTCCTGATAAAGTCTTTTTGCCGTTTGGTGAAGAAGACTGACACAGGTGCGAGAGAAGGTTAAAGTTTCTCAAATATCAAGCAGTGTGTGTGTGGGTGTGTGTGTGTGTGTGTGTGTGTGTGTGTGCATACGGAATGTGTGAAAATTGGACCAACAGAGGATCTATAAGCCATTGTGCTACAAAAGAGTTACCGGCGAAGAATAGATGAACATTTGGAACCTGATGAGTGATCTGTGCATGACTGCGTTCCCCTGATCACTCCCTGAACAAGGCCTGAACTGCAGGGGAGCCATTACATGCACATCTTTTTGATCTCATTTCCGTAGCAGGCAGACTGCAGTTTCCATGATGCAGAAACACCATGGGGTTCAAAAGCACTTCTCCGTGTGTTCGCCCCATGAGGAGGCGTATTAATGCCCTGTTAGATCTCTTCATTCTCCTGTAAGTCAATCTGAATGGAATACTATACAGTAGACCATATGATAGACTATAAATGATTATGAGATGCGATTGTTTTGTTGTTGTTTTTTTTAATCCAGAACCTGCTGGGGGGAAAAAAAACTTACATTTTTGTTTGTATTTATCAGCCAAGTGAAGAAAATTATTTGGGCATAAGCAAGTGCACGAGTGTAAAAAATGAATTGGTTTCCAGGGAGCAGAGGCTAATTTCACTTTCATTTTTTTCACTTTGGAAATACTAAACAAAAAGGCAGGGCTGTGGTCTCATCTTTAGATGATAAATGAACATCACTGCACCGTCTAGTCTCCACGTCTAGCAGGTTTCATTTCTAAACTCCCGCATGAAGTCAAAAACATGTTGTGCAGGATATCGGGATTCTGGTTCCAATGCACACTGCTATGACCATACTCAGTTTCTGAGCTGAAGGAGTTCTGTAGTGGTCACTCACGTTACTGATTATAAGCAGGTACTGTACAGGTTCTTCTCTCATACAGCTGCCACCAAAAGTAAATAAATCTGGACTATAAATGCTACAATGTTATGATGTCAGACAGACCATGCTATCAAGTAAAAATAAAAAATAATAATAATAATTTAGTTTGTAAACCAAACAACGTTTACTTGAGTGGTTCTCATCCCTTCGGTTCCTAACTGTGCTTCTACCCAAAAATGAAGGTTGGATTTAGCTTCAGGTTCACGCGAAATCATGCTAGCTCTATTTTTCCAGCGCAGAGGACGTGACTGCACGGAAAACCCTTCAGCTGTGTAATTCACTATGTTACACTGTATTGCTAAGTTTTGCTGTCACTCCAAGCGCATTTTTTTTTTTTACTTTATTATACATGGATGCTTTATAACACACACAAGAATATATTGGCAAATGGAACTAAGGCAAATTCTTTTTTTTTTACGTCAGCAAACATCCTCACCTCCGTCTTTTTTATCTTATAATGTAAAGAAAAAAATACATACAGATCCATATATATATATATATATATATATATATATATATATATATATATATATATATATATACACCTTGTAACACCCTTAATCCAAATCAGATGCTTTATCTCGTCTGCAATATTTGACTAGCGTGCATTCATTCACTCACACCCACACACATGTGCAACAGAGTGAACTATGGTGATGCATCAGGTATCCACAGCGTTGATATAATAAAATAAGCTACCAGCTGAATCACTCGATCCTAGGTCCGCTGCCCCAGCACTGCCTTTCACCACTCTAAATTACGTGTTCTTTCCCAAATTTACAGTCCTGTCAGGAGATCCCGTTTTAAAATCTCCAACCCCACTAAATGAGATCAGGATGCAGCTTTGAAAAAAGACAGTCCGACATAAGCTTTCGAGAATTTACATGGTAATAGATACGAGCACCTGGACATGGGCTCCTTTTCTGCGTTTCATGATATTGTGATGTGTCCACACTGTACCAACATAAATGTCAGAATTCACTGGGCCTGAATTAGTTTTTTTTGGCCGTTTCTGGGATCCTGAAATGGTTCAAACAAGATGACCAAGCTTGGGAGCGTGATCTTGCAGGCTTAGCCGTCCAACATCTGTAGCTGCTTAAGAACAATACGCAGGAGACCCACTTGAGCCCCGGCTCAAATCACAAATTGAACCTCGGTGTAAATAAAACTAACATGTACTCGGCAGCGTTGTTCTCTCTCCAAGCGAAATCTTTATGGAGCTGACATAGTTCAAAATCGCGTGCTGTATTCTACGGCAAAGAGGAGATGAAGGGGTGAGGGAGAACTGTTAAAATCATGGTAAATCCACATAGCTGTGGCCTTAAATATGATAGCATCCTCCAAAAAAAAAAAGAAAACAACTACAGAGAGACCTGTGACTTGAATGAAAGCATAGAGCAGTTTCAGCACGGCTGCTTTCGTCTGCTTTACATGGGAATTTCTTGTCAGTATTATAGAAAGAAATGATTATATAAAGACTACTCTAGGTAATAGACCTGTAAAAGGCGTGTCTGCTGTGTAGATTTGTGTTGTGAACTCAGAGCTTGTATCTTACCTCAGGTTCAAGAATTCTGGAGCAGATGTAAATCAGCAGACAGCTTCGTCTCTCTTAAACGTTCCTTAGGGGAGAAATAAATGTAAGAAAGGAGGAAAAATACGATTACTTCTTTGGTTTGGAGATTATGGACATATGGACGTCGCTGAGCACCAGAGGGAGTTGAGTAAACTTTTCCTTCTCCGCTTTGGCTACAGGAATTAACATTGTTTTCAGCAGGGATGTGAAGTGTGATTGCAGCAAGAACAAAAAGAGGAAATGTGCCTTTTACAGCTCATGAATCCTTTTTTTTTTTTCCTCTTAGTCAACTCTGTCTTTTTTTGTATTTTTTTTTTTTATGGGTTGGCTTTTTTTTTTGCGTCCTGGCTCTGAGGGAACGCTTCATTAAAAAGGAATGCCCATATTTTTTTCCCCTTTTATTTTTTAATACAGGGCAAACTGTAGCAAGAGCGAAAAGCCAGATTTCCTCCTGGCTCGGGTTCGCCGGTCATGCTGGCTTCATTAGACCGCAGGACTGCAGTGGGACGCTGGTGCGAGAGAATACGGTAGAATGCTGTGGATGAGGATGAGGGGAGGAGGAAGGCTGGAGGTTACGGGAAAAGGATGAGAAATGGTTACCAAGAGCGATGAAATGCTGAAGCAAAAAAGTGGCACAAGTGATGTAGATGGAGAAAAGACGAGAAAAGATACACATCATTAATTTCTGTAGACTAAGGGAAAAAGGAGATGAAAGTAATTTACGACTGATTCGCTTCATAGGCAACAAGATGCTCGGTCAAACCCATGAACAGTCTCAGATTTCATAGGGTGTTAAAAAATATATATAGCCACCTAAACTATGACCTATAATCACTTTTCCAAAAATGTCTAGTATTGTTAACGTTGCTAACAACACTGCTTCTCTCTCTTTTTTTTTTAAACCAGAAAATTCTCTAGTGTCCATCTACGGACATAACCCAAACATAAATAATAATAAAAAATTGAACTGCTACGTAACCAAAGAAATGTTTGACAAGCCACTACCTCTGCATACAAGTTTACTTTATTCACCTTTTCCAACATGTCTGCCCTGCAGCCTGTGTCAGGTCTCACAAATAATAACTTCTGATTTGGGCTGCACAATAAAGCACACACTACTGAAAACAAATACCAAATGCACTTTCTTTTTTTTCTATAAAATGACCCAATTATCGACTAGGAAATGCAAAAAAAACCACCAGCCATATTGGGTTTTTTTTTACTGGCTTACAAGACCATCATTCACAGCTCAAGGATTTCCTGAGCTCTATTGGAATAGGATTTGTTTATAAGAGGAGACAGGAGTTTCTAGCGGGTAGATTTTTCTATGAACTCAGCTATTTATGCTCATATGATCCTGTTTCATTCACACATGGCGTCTGGACGGTCGTACAGGTAGTGGAATAGAAAAAGGCTTTTACTTGAGCAGGGTTTCTGCAGGTTTCGCAAAGTCAAATGTAAGACTTTTAAAGACTCATTAAGAATTTAATTTAAGACCTAGATCACAACATCGAAAACACACACACACACACACACACACACAAATACGTTTTTTAGCAACTAAAGCCCTAAATGTATTTTTTTCAAGCCAAGTATCACTAAACAGGAACTTTACCACAGCAAAAAAAATAAAATAATCCGTTTTACGTCAGTGGTACAATACAAAAGAGATTTGCACCAATAACAGAAAGCTGATTGGCTGTCGCATGTCGGTCTAATTTATAGTCGTAATACAGCGAATTATATTTGGACTAAAGAAAGAAAGAACTACAACACCACAATAAAAAAACTAACAAAAACGTTCTAAAGTGCTGTGATAGAATTTCAATGAGCGTTAGAGGTAGTGTTACATGGACATCGGAAAACTTAGACCCGTTTTAAATGATTTAAGACGTAGAAATTCAGATACACTTCATACTCACAAATGATCAAAAAGCCCACGTCTTTAACGTGGAAGAAGCAGCAGTCAGATGTCTTTTTTTTTTCCAAACATAAGGCAACATCTGCATAATTATGGACATGTGTATCCAGACTAGACTAAAAGTATTAGATGAGTGCAAAGCTTGGGGAAAAAAAAGCCTATAATGGAAGGTGGAGAGAAAAACTGAAATGTCTCATCCAGACAGACATAACATTAAAAGAGTAGCACCTGGAAATAAGAAATTACCCCAACTAAATGTAATCGTGCTCTACATAATGTGCTTCGTTTACGTCCAGTGTGCTTTTGCCTTCAGTGAATTGGCCTGAACGCTAAGCGAATTTTACAGCTAAACTGTAAATGCTGCCCTTCTGCACATATCAGTCAATTATCTTCGGTATTAGGAATCTACAGAGCAGTTGTGAAGCCCTTGATGTCGTTATGTCACAGTTCATTCTGCACCTAAAATAATCCGATATTCTTTAAATGTAACTCTTGATCTGAGTTAAAAAAAAAAAATGGACCTCTATTATACAAGATACAAAATTCATTTCAAGTTCATTACTATTTTCAAAAGCCTGGTTACAATGTACAGCCTGAATTTTACTGCAAGTGAAGCTTTTCTCCCGAATACAGAAAATATATAGTGAGAGCATAAACATTGTTGAGAAATAAAATTATCGACCAAACTAGGGCTGAAACGATTCCTCGAGTAACTTGAGTAACCGTCACTGGATTAATCGATGGACTAATCGGTAGAATACTCAATTACTAAAATAATTGATAGCTGCAGCCCTGAACCAAACTAAAAATCCTTTTACAATATTGCGGTGAATTGTGGCTCATTTCTCCTGGTAAATCATTTTCAATCCTCCAAAGTTACAAGGGTTCTAATTATGGACAAAATTCTTCATTACTGTTAAATATTATTCAAGTCAGGAGATTATTTAGGCCATGTTAGTCGTTCTAAATTAGTTTTGGCTTTATGTTTGTGGTCTTTGTCTGCTTGAAACTCATTACTCATAATCTTACATTCCAGTGCTCATGTTAGTTCTCACTCTCCAGTGTTCTGTATTGTTTAAAGACTATAATCACAGTCTTAATGTCACCCAAATGAGGATGGGTTCCCCTTTTGAGTCTGGTTCCTCTCAAGGTTTCTTCCTCATAACATCTAAGGGAGTTTTTCCTTACCACAGTCGCCACGGCTGCTCATCAGGGATAAATACACATTGTTCACCTTAACTCTAATTCTGTAAAGCTGCATTGAGACAATGTTGTGAAAAGCACTATAGAAATAAATTTGACTTGACTGACATTGAACTTTTTACCAAATTAAATGACAATGCTAAAAGTATCTTAATGCTCCCATCACCATGCTTCACTGTGGGTATGACAGTGTTCTTGGAATCACTCATAGGATAGAGAAACCATTCTTTCTCCAAAATGACAATCTGGATTATTGCTTACATTTACCAAAGGGTTCTGGGTTGCACAAAAGATTTTACACGTGTTTTATTTGTGTATTTGACAGTGGTAGAAAATAGGTATAGGTACATAGGTTAATGCTCTTTCTGCTGCATTTATGTCACCGTGCAAGTGTGTGTTTTTTTAAGTGACTGCAAGCTTCTTTCTTAAATTTATTATCATTAGTCTGGGAGTGAGTTGTGAAACATCGGGTGGCAGACTTTCTTGTGGTTCCCTGACTTTTCCCCCTTTATATCTTATGATGATGACGACCAAATGTCCCGACAGGAATGTTTAAAGGATTGGTAGTTTTATTCATTCAAGTATTTAATAATGCTGTTCCTTTGTCAAACGCCTTCACCGGAAAATCTGGATGCCTTTTATGACGAGATGCAATCTATACAAATACATTTTTGAAATATACCTGTATAATTACTATTTGATTTAAATACATAGAAAGAAATTACAAACAATTCATTACACTCTATGAACAAAAGTTTGTGGACGTCTGACCTTGAAATCCACATGTGCTTTTTGAACATCAGTCCCATTTTGCTGTTACAATAACCTCCTCTCTTCTGGGGAGATGTTCCACTAGATTGTGGAGTGCGTTTGGGGAGATTTGTGCTCATTCACCCACAAGGGTGTTAGTAAAGTCAGGTACTGGTGTAGGGTGAGGAGGCCTGGGGTGCAGTCAGCGTTACAGTTCATCCAAAGGGTGTTTTGTAGGGTTCAGGTCTGATCTTCCACTCCAAGCCATGTAAACCTCATTGTCATGTAGTTGGCTTTGTAGCACAGGTGCATTGTTAATTGGGAACAGATTTGGGTCTCCTAGTTCAAGTGAAGGGAAAATGTAATGGTTCCACATTCAAAGACATCATGTAGAGTCGTGTGTCTCAAATATTTTGGGGAAGAATCACGTCGGGGAAAAATGAAGCGTCCCAATATAGTTTGTATTTTTTTTCCCTTACTTTTTTCTTTTCATTCCTTTTATCTCTTAAACATCATCTTTACATACACATTCCGACCGTGTTTGAGCAGTTAAACGTGTTCGAATCGCCATTTCAAAGTAACGCGAAACAAACTTTTTCAATCAAATAAAATTCAAGTGATGCCACCCCTTTGCCACACAGCTTTGCCACACCATTGAGCATTGCACTAATCCCTATTTTGAGTTCTGCCCTTGCCTAAATTAGAAACAGTGCCTATAAATCAGTGTCAGGAGACAGAAGGCCACCCACCACCGCCTAAGTGCCGGCGCTTCACTCTTCAGCAGAACAGCACTTGATTTGTTAATAGTGTACATAATGGCGCCATTTTCACAAGCCGCGTTAAATCATATGCGCCAGGCCCTGTACGAGCATTAGCGCAAAAGAGGGGCATGGTGATACAAAACTCTACTGCTGGGTTATTTATTTATTTATTTATACTCCCTCCGAAGACTAAATTGGATTCTCGCTGCATTGTTTTCTAATTTGAAACATCCATCATTTATTATTAAAGGAAGAAAAGGAAGGCAGGCTCGCCTACGGCAGCCGATGCTCCACACCCTATTCCATCCAAACATCAAATAACCACACGGGCACACACAAACACACACACACACACACACACAGCCCTTACTCATTTTTGTACTGAGAACTGAAGGAGAAGCTGAAATCTGTGTGCTGGTGTGCTGCTTCAAATGAACGGATCGCGATGACATGATCTAGACAGCAAAAAAAAAAAAAAAAGGAAAAAAGAAAAAAAAAGGATGGCAGTGAATCACACATAACAAAAAATACCTCCGCCCCGAAAATAAAATGTAAAAAAAAAAAAAATATCTACGGGGTAAATTGGTCTGGTCGGATTTGTGTTATAGAGGAGCGCTGTTCTGTTCCGTATTATCAGGATGCCACAGCTAAGTGTCGCAATTAGGCCACCCTTTTTCATGCTAATCTGCTTGACAGCACAACAATCAGCTCTCTCCACGTCCACGTGTCTGCTCTGGCATTTGCTGCCGCTGCCCACATTTGCATTATTTATCATATCGGGATGAAACGTGGGGCCGCTGTGCGCCACGGCGTCCGTTGATTATTGTGGCATTACATATGTCAAGTACAAATACGGGGCCGTTCTTTTTTTTCCTCGTGTGCCACTTCACCAGTGTGGGTTGATGAAGAAGGGGGGAAAAAGGAACTCTCATTGCTTAATATCTCATTGCTTCCGAAAATCGGATATGAATGGGAAATGTTGAGGGGGGGGGGGAGTCTGTGAGCTAGAGAACCAATCTGGTCCGCTGTCTGGTTGTGTTTGTATTTGTCCAGTTGAACGTGTGGACGAGTGTAAAGTGCTCTATGAGATGATAGTAAGCACAGGTGGCGCTACAGCTTCATGACTCTTTAAAGCACAGCACAGGATGCACGCCGGTGTATTTCATCTTTTCCTCATGCATGCTATTTATGACACACGCTGGTGACAGTTCTTAATGGACTATGTACTAGACTCGTTCTAGCTGCAAAAGAGTAAACGATAAAGGAGAACTAACCTGGAGCTTCATCGGCAAATAACTACATCTGATCCACCGCTCTCTTGCATTTGATACCAGCTGTTTGCCTGGCGAAGGTAGCATGGGAGGAGAGAGTTACATGTAAAAAAATAATAATAAATAAATAAAAAAAACAGAGACAGTGTGTGTATGAAAGAGAGAGAGAGAGAATGAGAGATCAAAGGAGGGAATAGAGATAGAAGCTCCATCCTTTCACCTCCAAAAATCTGATTTCCTTAAAATGAAACAAGACTTTTAGTTAAAGCATCGCCTTTGAAATCATGAACACATATCCGACTATCTACAGGGAGTGCAGAATTATTAGGCAAATGAGTATTTTGACCACATCATCCTCGTTATGCATGTTGTCTTACTCCAAGCTGTATAGGCTGGAAAGCCTACTACCAATTAAGCATATTAGGTGATGTGCATCTCTGTAATGAGAAGGGGTGTGGTCTAATGACATCAACACCCTATATCAGGTGTGCATAATTATTAGGCAACTTCCTTTCCTTTGGCAAAATGGGTCAAAAGAAGGACTTGACAGGCTCAGAAAATTCAAAAATAGTGAGATATATTGCAGAGGGATGCAGCAGTCTTAAAATAGCCAAGCTTCTGAAGCGTGATCATCGAACAATCAAGCGTTTCATTCAAAATAGTCGACAGGGTCGCAAGAAGCGTGTGGAAAAACCAAGGCGCAAAATAACTGCCCGTGAACTGAGAAAAGTCAAGCGTGCAGCTGCCAAGATGCCACTTGCCACCAGTTTGGCCATATTTCAGAGCTGCAACATCACTGGGTGCCCAAAAGCACAAGGTGTGCAATACTCAGAGACATGGCCAAGGTAAGAAAGGCAGAAAGTCGACCACCACTGAACAAGACACACAAGCTGAAAGCGTCAAGACTGGGCCAAGAAATATCTCAAGACTGATTTTTCTAAGGTTTTATGGACTGATGAAATGAGAGTGAGTCTTGATGGGCCAGATGGATGGGCCCGTGGCTGGATTGGTAAAGGGCAGAGAGCTCCAGTCCGACTCAGGCGCCAGCAAGGTGGAGGTGGAGTACTGGTTTGGGCTGGTATCATCAAAGATGAGCTTGTGGGGCCTTTTCGGGTTGAGGATGGAGTCAAGCTGAACTCCCAGTCCTACTGCCAGTTTCTGGAAGACACCTTCTTCAAGCAGTGGTACAGGAAGAAGTCTGCATCCTTCAAGAAAAACATGATTTTCATGCAGGACAATGCTCCATCACACACGTCCAAGTACTCCACAGCGTGGCTGGCAAGAAAGGGTATAAAAGAAGAAAATCTAATGATATGGCCTCCTTGTTCACCTGATCTGAACCCCATTGAGAACCTGTGGTCCATCATCAAATGTGCGATTTACAAGGAGGAAAACAGTACACCTCTCTGAACAGTGTCTGGGAGGCTGTGGTTGCTGCTGCACGCAATGTTGATGGTGAACAGATCAAAACACTGACAGAATCCATGGATGGCAGGCTTTTGAGTGTCCTTGCAAAGAAAGGTGGCTATATTGGTCACTGATTTGTTTTTGTTTGGTTTTGAATGTCAGAAATGTATATTTGTGAATGTTGAGATGTTATATTGGTTTCACTGGTAAAAATAAATAATTGAAATGGGTATGAATTTGTTTTTTGTTAAGTTGCCTAATAATTATGCACAGTAATAGTCACCTGCACACACAGATATCCCCCTAAAATAGCTAAAACTAAAAACTACTTCCAAAAATATTCAGCTTTGATATTAATGAGTTTTTTGTGTTCATTGAGAACATGGTTGTTGTTCAAATTAAATCCTCAAATAAAATTAATCCTCAAAAATACAACTTGCCTAATAATTCTGCACTCCCTGTACATAGATAGTCTATGTATATATATATATATATATATATATATATATATATTGCTCATAGATCACTCGTCACCTTGCACCACATAAATAAACCCTCATGTAGCACACAGCTACTTGCTCGCTCAGACCAGCGACACACAAAAGGAAGGAGGATTCTTTTACTAAAATGGCTCCCTGAGATCTTTCGCCTCCGGTGCTGGGCAGAAAAAAAAATTAAAAAGTCGTAATAACATTTGTGAAAATAATTAGAATACAAATGCAATCTGGATGCAGCCACTTCCCCCGTCAACCATTTTTCTTTCCCTCTCAGAACTTATTCAACCTTCAGAATCTATTTTTTTTCCCCTAGATGTGGGAGCACTTTCATGCCTTTCCAGACTGGTCATTTAACATAAGAGAAAGAGAGAGAAAGAGAGAAGGTATATTGTAGGCTGTGGATGGCATTTTATTTGTATCAGTTCATTTGACGCAAATTATGTACTGACTCAAATGCCAGGTCTATAAAAAATAAATAAATAAACAGACAAACAAATAAATAAATAAAAAAGAAACGGACATCTCATTTACACGCCGGTGCTAAACAAAATGGAAACGTCGTGTACGCTTTGCGGTACATAGGCCGCTCGAGAAGCGAGAGTGATTTGGTTTCAAGCAAATCACATCAATGTTTAAAAAAAAAAAAAAAGAAAAAGAAAAAAAAAGCCAATTTTGTATTTGTGGCAAACTGAAAACACTGTTACAGCTTTAATTTAATGATACATCAATATTTGATTATGGTTGTCGAACACTACCAGTACAGATCCATAAATAATTGAAGAGCATGGCAGCATGGAATAATACTGACAGTAATTTATAGAGTAAGCATGAGCGCTATTTCCTGTGCTGCTCAAAACACCTCAGGCAAATTTAAGCGCTATATATATATATATATATATATATATATATATATATATATATATATATATATATAGACGCAGCAGATATCTGCGACATGTATATTTCAGGTAGAAATGTGATTGCTGTATGGAGAGGAGTCTGTGCACTTAGCCACATACTGGTTCATTGCAGCACAGTGCAGTAATTTCTTTGATCATTTTTAATGGTGCTGTTCGTTTCATGTGGGTGTGCTGCTTGTGCACATGCGCGTGCGCACGCACGCACACACACACACACACACACACACACATGCACGAACCACCCTGCAGGTGTCATTTCACTCCTCCAGCTCTGGGATTAGTATGCGGCAGGCAATAAAGAGCTGGGTCATTACACTGCGCCGCACGCATCCATAATATCAACACACCAGCGTCATTACCTTTTCAAAAGGACACTACTGGCTCACTGTCTGCTCAAAGAAACGCTATGTGGAAGAGAAACGGAGAACAAGACGAGAGGGAAGATCACGGAGTGAAATGTACATCCTGGATGTACATCCTGGATGTAATGTAGAGAGTCTGAGTTAAAAAAATAAAAAAATTAAATGAAATCCGCACGAATGCTAATATTATGTAAATCTGCATGTGACATTTACTTACACTGCAAGGGCAAAAGATTGTGGACACCTGACCATAAGATTAGTATGTGCTTTCTGAACATCCTATTACACATTAAGTCCCCATTTGCAGTTATACGGACCTTCACTCTTCTGGGAAGATGTTTCACTAGATGTTGGAGGCCTGGGGTGCAGTCAGCATTCCAATTCATCCCAGTGTTGTTTAGGGTTGAGGTCAGAACTCTGTAGCAGTTCACTCAAGATCTTCCACTTCAACCCATGTAAAACCATATGTTCATGCAGCTGGCTTTGTGTACAGGGGGTATTGTCATGCCGGAACACATTTGGGTCTTCTAGTTCAAGTGAAGGGAAAATGTGATGCTTCCAACATCCAAAGACACCATGTACAATTGTGTACCTCCACCTTTGTGGTAGCGGTTAAATGAAGAGCGACATATGGAAGGAAATAGGCGGTGTTCACAAACGCTTGCTCATGTGGTCTACCTGTGGAACAATTTTTAATAAATGCCACCTTGAAGTAAATGAGAAATTGATCTGTATAGCGTATATAGTCATTGTGTATATAATATAAGCATTGTGTATATAATATAAATAAGATCAATTTATATTTAGCTTTATTTAAAATTCGATTATTATTTATTAAATTTATTTACATGTTGGATATAAGCATTATAATAAGCATTTCACTACATGCTCCTCTGTATGAATGTGTATGTGAGAAATAAAATTTGATTTGAAATTAAACCAATTAATAAGCATAATTACTACACACTAATTACCATGTGCTTCATCAGAAACTTTTTTAAACCTACCCGTTCCTCCTCACGCCAGGAAACTTTACTCCTTTGTGAATTCACTGACCTACAGTAGCTACAGTCGCTGTTCAGCAACGCCAATTAGTTACTGTGCGGTACACTGGAGCTTGTTTGTTCTAACTCTCTAACCTCAGCATTGTGATTCATATTTCAATTCTTGATCTTTATTTTTATATTCTTCGTGCTTTACTCCACACCCATAATTACTTCACTGCATTAAATCTGGCCCACAGGGTTCCAAGGCATCTATAAAACCACCACCACAATGAACTGATCAGATATGAATTAGACTTTTTTCCCTTAGCAGTAACAAGCAGGTTTGTTCACCATCTCGCTTTCAATCATTTCCCAATAAAGATGAACAGTTGCCAGAGCGTTCGGGAAAGACGAGAGGAAACAGGTGGTGAGAAAGACTGCATGGATCACCAGGTCCTTATTAGGAACACCTGTAAGACCTGCGCATGCATGCAATTATCCACTCAGTCAGTCATGCAGATGCGGGTCGAGAGCTTTAATTAGCGTTCATATTAGAAGGGAGAGGAAATGTGACATCAGTGATGGTGACTGTGGCATGGTTGCTGGTGCCAGTTTGAGTATTTCACATTTTAGCATTGAGCAGGTTGGAACACCTTGCTGCTGTGAGAGGTTAGAGACGAATGGCCAGCTCAAGCTGACAGAAAAACTACAGGAAATCAAATCATTTGACGACTATATTAAGCAGAAATGCTTGATCTTGGAGCAGAAGAGCTACAACAGCGAGACCACTCCTGTAAACCAAAACCTAGAATCTGAGGCTACAGGAGGAAAAAGGATAGTTGAGATTTAAAAAGGAAATTTGAAATTGTCCATGGGCTGTCAAGAAAAAAAGACTTGTAGCTTTGAAAACCTTATCCAAATAATCTCCTGTACTCAACTGCCTGATAAACATCTGTAAAAACAATTAAAATTGTTAGTTTTATTAACTAGACTGGAGGTTTCAGAAAATGTCACTTTGTGAGAGCAGGCCTCTAAATAATGTCCTTAAATAACCCTGAATATTATAATATGAATGTCTGTATATAATGTATGAATTCCTGTCTATGGTGCATGCCCTGAAACACCCGTAAATACCGAATTGTTCTATCTATTGTGTTTTGGGATTAAATGTTTCAAATTTTGGTGCAATACTTCGCAACATCCTGCCAACAATTCTCACAGCAAAGACACTTCCCAGCATCAGCATCATCCACATAAGACGAGATCTTACATCATGCAGCACATTTCATTACTCCAATTAGCCTGCAGAGGGCAGAAAATAACATGCAAATGCCCATGGCTGGTGAGCAAAGTGATTTTTTTTGTTTTGTTTTTTTGTGCGCCTGCTTAACAGATGCGCAGGGAAATCTCGTTCTAATAACCTGTTTTAAAGTGCAGCAGGAGTGATTGCAGGCCAGAAGTGTGCGTCCACATGGACAACAGCTGGTGCTGAAAAACCACGATGCTGAACGCTTAGCTAGAACCAAAAAGTTAGCTAAGTAGATTAAGTAGATGGTCAGAGGTTATAAAAACATAATCTGATATAGCTGACTGGCTTCATCATCAGGCCAGGCCCATGTCCAGGAGTTTCTACATCAATGGACCGTCTTTACTAAACTTGAGTGGGCCTTCATCAAAAGAAAAAAAAATATATGGTAGTTTGGCGTTGAAAAAGCAACCATGCCAATACGGGAGAAGAAAAAAATGTTTACACTTCTCATTTACTTTAAGACATAATTACAGAAAATATGAAACAGTTTCAATAAGACAGGATATGTTAAGGGTATTCCAGAAGTAGACTACATGACCAAAAGTTTGTGGACACCTGACCATCACACCGATATATGATTCTTACCCAAACTCAAACAAAGTTGGACTCATACAATTGTACCAAATATCGTTATACGCTGTAGCGTTACAATTTTCCCTCAGTGAACTAAGGAGCCCAAACCTTTTCCAGCATGACAGTGTCCCTTTGCACTGCGTGAGTTCTAGGAACACATAAAAGGTGTAAAGGTTGGAGTGAAAGAACTCAAGTGTCCAGAACAGATCCCTGACCTCAACACCACTGAGCACCTTTGGAACGAACTGGAACACCCCTAAACTAACATAAAATAGGGACCAACTCTATCTTAATGCCCACTGTTTTAGTATTCATAATGATGTAACAGTCAGTCATTTGCATACTTTAGGTCAGAATGTGTAGCTCTTTGCATTTCGATCATCAGACTACTGCTGGTCCTGGGTTAAGTTAAGTATGTTGTAGCTCTACAGCTGAAATAAAGAACTCATGGTTGAATAATGCACACTCATGGCTGGCAGGCCTAATGATTCCCTGAGCACCCGGGCAAAAAAGATCCCTCCAGTCTGATAAAAAGGCTCGCTTTCTGCAGCAAACGTGCTCATTTTCCAGACCTCATCTTGGGCCTCCAGTTCACTTTAATTGGCCTTTTCTACAGCATTGGACCTTAATTACTTTGTTCCTGGATTAAAGGCCTCAGACTGTTCAGACAAGGCTAGGGTCCTAACCTTTACCAGACTGCTCTCTTTTTTTTTCCCCTCTCACTTTCTTACACACACACACACACACAGTGCGTATTAAAGGAGGGGGAATGCAGCCTCAGGTCCAGCACGCGTTCCATACAGTGGACCACTAACCTTTCCTTTGAGGCTGTCGACTCAAAAGGTCACTAAAAGATACACAGCTGATGCAGTCATGAGACATCTGGAATATTGTCGATTTCTGTGCCTATTTCCCTCTGTGCCAACAACAATAATAACGTTGAAGTATAAAGCGACCCATTTGCGAGGCTCTGCTGTTTCTCATTAGGAATGTGGACTTTTAACTGAAGCCTCTCAGGAGCAGAATTCGAAGAATTAGAAGTGCAGGGAGAACAAAAGTCGATCGCTGTTGTACAATGACTGCTTACAAGAGAAAACCTTGACGAGGTCTATTTACTTCTGTTATAATCCAACAGGAAAGAATTCCGATCAGCACCACGCGTGGTATAGGAGGGGCGCAAACAAAAGAAAATCTAATTTCTTTGTTTCATTTTCGTTGTCCCTTTAAGCTTAAATTATTGAAATGTTGAATGTAAATATCTTTGCAAACAAAACAGCCCTTAAAGTGGACAACTCCCTGATCGGTGCCTAAAATACTGACTATTAACAAGATAGCAAAGCGGAGTCTTAATTGTGTTTTATTTTTATGTATTTAAAACATTTTTTCAATGTCTTATTTGGATTCTAGCATACAGACATGTTGGGAAATAAGTAAATAGGAGAACACAATGTTTTATAGTAAAATGATCAACATGTAGTGGTTGATGCATTTCCAATAAGGATGTTTCTTCCTCCTCTTATACCTCAGCAATTTAGCAGCCATAAAATTATTCCCGATTTAACATCTCTTAATGTGTGAAAAAAACAAACAAACAAAAAAAACACGCAACCTGAGAGAAAAAATGGAGAATTCTTCTTGTGTCTGTACAAAACCTTTACAATGCTAATTGGGACATTTATTTGCAGTTAGTGATTGGATGTCAACCTCCTATCGTAAATTCCAGCTAATATATGGTCTTACTATAGAAATGACAATAATGGATAGAAATGAATGCCAATTATTTGTAGGTGTAAAAACTTTCTTATGTTAATCAGGATGTTTAAGTGTGTATTTGAAATTCTTCTGCATTTAATACACTGCTAAAATAATGGATAAATCCAACATATTGTGATCCAGTCCAGTGCCCCTCTTGCAAGCAGTGTATCAGAAATATTTATGTTGTGTGGTATGCAGCTTCCCCGGTGTGGCCAGCAATGACTGATAGGCTAATCAATGTGGAGTCTAATCAGTCAGCTTAACTCTAATACCCTCGACAGGTTCACATCATTATCATGTCAGGCAGCACACACTTTCAGGTGACAAGGAAAAAGGCTCGAAGATTAAAGTCAATCTAAGTGAAGGGGTCTCCACAGGTTCTAAAGCTGTGGGCCAACAAAAAGGAGATGCTTTATCTGATACACAGCCTGAACCAGAGCTGCAGAAACGACACACGTGCGTTCTACACTGCAGCTGGATTTGCTTGAAAGAGTCATGTTTTTTATGTTCCCCATTCCCAAAACCACTGCCACAGTTTATGCCACTCCTCCATTAGTGAGTCTTTGGTTCGAGTCAGGAATACATGGGGCTGTGGTGGGGGGTCTTATAAATCATCTATAAACGCCTTCGCACAAATTGTTTACAGGTAGTAAATGATGCATAAAACAGGAACCAGATTTGTGTTTCAGTTTAAAAAGGCTGGTTTAAGTTAGAAAGCTGCTGTAAGATGGCTGGTGACTCCTGCTTTTACAGCTTAAATGTCGTTATTTCTATTTCGGAAAAAAGCCGCACTATAAGCAAGTAAACATGAGCCCGTTCTTTTAGTTCCTCCTCCTGTCAGGGTCTCATTGTTTCTCTGTTTACTGTTACATTTAATGCTGCAGAACATCACAAAACAAGTTCCTGTTCTCTTGTTACAGCAGCAGGTGCCTGACCAGTCTTCTGAAGACAATATTACTGAGAAACAGCAAAAAAACATAAACTTGTCCATCTTAGTTTTTATCTCTGATTCTTACAAAGCACTAATACTGAAAACTCCCTGAAAAAGAAACTTTTCTCATATAGAAAAATTAAAATATCTAAATATCATTGAGGATTTTTATATAAGATTTGATATAACAGCTTAGTCCCAGTACTTTTGTCCGTTTATTTTATATCATCAAAATTTCAACCAGCATGACTCTGACATTACCAACATAATCTCATGGTCCTGTGGTAATGCTATTATGACTCCTTGGTTGGGGAAACCCTAGTTATTAAAACAGCAAGTGGGGATTAAATGTGGAATGAGATTTTCAAAATGCACATACATCTTATAGTAAGGTGTCCACAAACTTTAGCCCATATAGTGTAAAAGTTTTAAAGTTAAAAATGATTTAAAATGCATTAATTTAAAGCATTTTATTGCAACATCATAAGTAAAAACTGATGGAAGTTGATTTAAGTACCTACAATTCAGGTCAGAAGTGAATTAGACATGAATTTAAAAAAGATTGTGTTTAAATTCAAATTGTTATTGTTAGAAACTCGTTGCAATTTCGATGCCGAACGCTACAAAGTGGAAAACCTTCCGTAGGTACAGATAAAATTTCATATTTCAATTTTCATACTTGAATTATGAAGCAGCTTTCTTTAAAATAATTTTAAAAAGCAAACCAAAAAAAAAAAAAAAACCTGGCCATAAAACTAACCAACAAGGTAAAGTTTAAAAAATCAAACACAAGTTTTCAACAAGCAAAAATTAAATCTGCATTATATCAAGTGGTAGACAAAGTACTGCATTTCATTCCTGTACTTGTGTAAAGGAAAAAAATCCCTGCTTCTTTATTACAACAGTAGCAGTAAAGGTCTCGTTTCACATTTGTAGTTGAGCAAAAGTACAAAAGAAAAAGTTTCGATCTAGGAGATTTATATTTGATCTACGGATGCAACCTCATATCCCTTTCTCCAGCACATCATACCTTCTTAAGCAGAGTTTTTTCTATTGTTACAGACACACAAAATCTCACCAGAACTGAGGTTACACTTATGATCTTGCGACAGGATCTAATTTTTTTCTCAGACAATTCGTCTTCACTTCATTTTTGTATTTTTATTTAATCTAGTGTAGTAAAAGGTATATACAGTGGAACCTCCATATTTGCGACCTTGACACTCGTGACCTCGACTTTTCCTTTGGAATCGGACTAACAGTAACTCGTGAAAAATCTGATAGTTCACGAAAAGCCTCGGGTAACATTTCAAAACGGAGTTTGTACTAATAAATGACATAAAAATGTTGGACAAACTTTTTTATTATTGTATTATTCATTTAAAGTAGTAAATAAAACATTTATAGTATATATATATAGTAAATAAAACAATTCCCCTTTAAAAAGGAACCATCAAAGGGAGAGTCAAAACGTCACAAATGTTTGGTTACTCACGAGGGGTCATAGAACGTGACCCCCGCGAGTATCGAGGTTGCACTGTATTCTAATAAAGTACATATGCTTGAAAAGATTAACACCAAATAGCACCACTGGTGACATCAGGGGTGACTGAGACAAATAATTACAGTTTCAGATACAAAAAGCTGAAGCGGTATAGAAATGCAAAAAGCAGTATAGAAATGTAAAAAAAAAAATACATTATGTGCTAAAATGTATGCAGGTACTTAACTAGCGAGCTGATTGTTCAGGATTTATCTCACACACATGCACAATCCTAAATGCACGGCTGCTGTGGGATGTTGACAAAGCATGTTCCATAACGCTAAAGACAGTCTAGCGCCAATTAAAACATTAAAAAATAAAGCCATGCAATATTTGACCCAACAAGCAAATAGGATGAGCTCGACATTAGCCAAGTCCTCCATCATGGAATTGGTTCTGCAGTGCTTCAAAAGTGCCAAATATGCAAAAATATGTGTCTGCATGGCAAAAGTGCAGGCCTGTATTAAGAGGACTGATCTGGTTTTGTAATTAGTGTTGTCTGTATAAGGTCAAGCTTATTCAATTCGCGTGGAGATTAAATCACTGCAAGGTCTTTAGAGTCAGCGGCAGAAAAGAGAGGGAACAAAGCAAGGAGATGTGGAGTGAGGAGGGAGGGAAAGCGACTGAGCGAGCGACTGAGTGAGAGACAAAAGAAAGAGATTCATGAACTCTGGCCTTGTTTTAACAATCCAGAACAAAAACAGTCATTTAAGGATTTTTATTTTTTTCCCCGTCAAAGAGTCTAAGTTCGCAATTTACCATTTCTCAATGGCTGTCAGCTTACTTTATAATGGAGACTTCACGCCAAATTCTCGTGGATACTAGTCTCTCCAAACACAGTGTTTTGATAACTAAATTGCCACTCTCATTATACTGAAAGGAGCCAAAGGTCTGCATACCAAGAGTGTGAAATTAGAATTTTTGCAGTATCAGAAGTACAGTACATCATTACAAAAAGAACATTGGCAATTACCTTACAACCATGCTCATAATGAACTACAGTCTGGAAATGACTAAATTCTGGGGATTTTTTCTCTCTGTTGAATAGCTGACAATGATTAAATGTTGTGTGTTAAAGCCACTTATGATGAGGCTCTGAGAGCATATTTGAGATTAGCCTTCGATTATTTCCAGACTAACGGCAAATGCAATTAAGAAAGGTAAATCGAGAAATGCAACTTAGGTTAATAATAAAAATCAGAAAAGTTTTCACTACGTTGGCTAAGAGATCACCTCATACTAGACCTTCTCCTAAACATGTTTTGCTAAAAAAAAAAAAAATAAAAAAAAAATAAAACACTTTTCTTTTACTTGCAGGGGGAAAAAAAACATTTCATCAAGTTCTATATCAGGGGTGCACACACTTTTTCAGCATGCGAGCTGCTTATAAAATAACGAAGTCAAAATTATCTACCTACTATAAAAATGCATAAATAAATATTAATCTTTTTAATGTCATGCGATCTACCCACAGTACCTTTACGATCGACCGCAAGATCGCGATCGACATATAGGGCAGCCCTGGTCTATATACACTACATAGGCTAAAGTGTATGGAAACCTGACCTTAAGATTCTAAATGCTTTCTGAACTTCCCTTTCCACATTCAGTTTCCATTTGATGTTATATGAACCGCCATTGTTCTGGGAAGATCTTCCACTAGATTTTGAAGTGTGGTTGTAAACGTTTGTGTTTACTGAGTCACAAGGGTGTTAGTAAAAGCAGGTACTGATATACCCAAGTTGAGGAAGCCTCGGCTGCAGTCAGTGTTCCAATTCATCTCAAAAGTGTTTTGGTCTAGCAGGCCACTCGAGATATTCCACTCCAACCCATTTGAACCATATCTTCATGTAACTGGCTTTGAGCTCAGGTGCACCGTCATGCTGAAACAGGTTTTGGTTTCCTAATCAAAGCAAACAGAAAATTCTATGCAACCATATCCAAATACATCCTATACACTTGCCTTTATGGTAATAGTTTGGTGAGAAAGCACATACTGTATGGCTGGAAAAGTCAGAGTTTATCGTTCATTTATTATTCTTCAGTTAATCAGAAAAAAATTATAATTATATGCGGTCCCAATTATTTTGTCATAATGTCCAGCTCTAATGCTTATATGATTATCAGGTAGTGTTTGTGTAACCCAATAAGTAATCATTTGCTACATCTGCCAGTCATAATCTGATTTAACAAATAAAAAACTAAAAGCCTGATCATGCACTCTAGCACAGAACGTATACATTAAAAAAGCCCTTTTGTCAAGCTGCCCATAATCATCACACGGCGCTGCACTGTCAACAGTTTCCTCTGCTAATCGACATGTCAATCAATGGTGGTGGCGAGGGTGGCTTTTAGAGAGGCCCCGGGGTGGCAGTTTAGAGCACGCTCAGTTTAACATGCCACTAGCGGAGTAGGAGTAAACAGAGAGTGATATAGACTGGAGTATTGACTCGGTGATAAATGCCATTGATCAGTTGGCTCCGGCACTTTCAGCAGCCTCACAGAGCTGCCTTAAATGCACACACACCCACACACACACACACACACACACACACACACACACACACACACACACACACACACACACACACACTGCAGCTCACACACCTTCCTCTAGGAGGAGACAGACAGGTAAACAGCGAGTAAATCTAAATCGCTTCTATCACAGCATCAGCTAATAAGGTTAATCTCGTCTACATGAAATGAATTCTCACGTTCTGGGATTAGTTTTTATCAATAACAACAGCTAGGAATGATCAACAATGGAATAAATCCCCAACCTAAAATAGCCTAACTGTAATCTACCATTGATCTATGATAAAACCACTACTATTAACAATAATTCTGACACTCTAAGGTCAGTTGATTCTTCTTCTAACTTGGTCAGTGTTATTGTTTTCAACAAAACATATTTCAATTGATGCCTCTTCAAACTGTACTGTACTTTTTTACTGTAAGATTGTTTTTTTTTTACCACAGTAGTCTAATGCATCTCCGCTGATCACCTGACTGTGCATTACCATGCAACTTATCTGATTAAACTCCAAATCTCTGCTGTGTGTGACACCTATCAAATGCAATTCTGCAAAACAAGTGTATTTATTATTTTGAGAGATCAGCTTTAAGCAGTGCGTTTTCACTCAAGTGTAGCATCCAAAAAGCACTAAAGCTGTTTATCCCACAATGTGTTTGAACTCTCAGAACTGCTTGGTTTGATTGGTCGGACAGTAGCTTCAGCTGTAACAGGAGCGATAGGTTTATAATGACAAAGTCAATATTTCAATAATAACAGCTTACACACTGGGACAAACATTTCTTGTTAAGAGACACTTTTGTGGACAGAAACTTAGTAGTCAGCATTTTGGAACTTACAGTGCTGTGCTTTACTGAGAAACTACAGAGAGAGAGAGAGAAAGAGAGCGGGAGAGAGAGAGAGAGAGAGAGAGAGAGAGAGAGAGAGAGAGAGAGAGAGAGAGAGAGAGAGAGTGAGTAAGTGAGAAAGAGAAAGAGAGAGAGAAAGAGAGAGAGAGAGAGAGTGAGTAAGTGAGAAAGAGAGAGAGAGAGAGAGAGAGAGAGAGAGAGAGAGGAAGTGAGAAAGAGAAAGAGAGAGAGAGAAAGAGAAAGAGAGAGAGAGAGAGAGAGAGAGAGAGAGAGAGAGAGAAAGGCAACAGACCAAAAGAAAGTAAGATAACACTAAATCATTAAAATGTGTGATGTGGTAACATGTTATTCATTCTTTAATTAGTGAATGAATGATTATTAATGAATTATTAATCAAATAATTAATTAATTAATGACTTGACTTGAGATCTGAATAATTTGCCTCGGTGCTTCGTTTAGTCCATTTAAATAAACACAGAGCACTGTGTTCCCACGGACCATTATTACTGACGCACGACCCGCTAAACTCTGGAGTGCTCTGGACAGGTATCAAGAGAACCACATTGCGATACTGTACGAGATTTAACAAATAAATACATGAGTGAGAATAATTATGCATTTGATTTGTTGCATTAAACAAATACATAATTTATTAAAATAGTTTCCCATAACTTACTCTATGCTGCCACTGCGGAAGGACTTTTTAAACGTATTTGTATTTTGATGTAATATGCCTATTAAATGCACTAAATGGGTTTAATTTTCAGCAATAAAAATTTAAATTTTTCTTAAAAAAAAAAAAAAAAAAAAATACTTGTTCTTTTTAAGAGACCCATCTTATTTTCTCTCTTTTTCAGTATTGCTATTTAATAAATAAAAAGTACTTCTTTTATAATTGTTAGAATACTCGATTACTAAAATCACCGATAGCAGCAGCCCTAATAGTGAATAAGACCTGGTTAAAGCAATGGGACAATCTTTCTGCTTATTGCAGTGGTTTTACAGATTGAGTTACGAATGCTGCAGTACTCATTTAACCTTTAAATCCACACTCGCTGATTTGAAGCTTCTCAGTCCATCATTAGGATGTTGAATAAATTCCTCGCAAAAGGCACATACTTTAAATAAAAGAATTCACAGAGATAAACAGCTCAACAAATCATTGATACAGAGACACACATGTTTAGGTTTGTTTTTCACCCACTTTATAAACTCTACCTTAAAAAAACGAATCAGCAAGACAAACGACTGATGGAGCAAACTTCATTCTAACAACAAAAAATGCAACAGCTCCAACAGAGACATGTATAAAAACCCAGTATCACCTGTATTCCCCCCATCACCCCCCACCCCCTGCTCCAGGCATCCACCCATTCTAATTCATATTGGATTTTTTTTTCCCTTTCACCTTTCTCAAAGCGTCAATTTCAGACAGTATAAAAAAGTAATATTCCAGCAATAAAGCTTGATTTACACCTCGCACCAATCTCCCCTTCTTCCTTTTTTTTTATTTGATCATTTAGTGCGGATCGTATAACTGTATATAAGGCACAAATGAAATCAGGTCCCGTGCACATTAAGGGCCGTGTCTAGCTGCAGCTCTAACAATGCCGTGGTCCTGCTGCCTGGGCTCTGCGGTGCACCAAGGGCAAAGTCCCGTTCATTTTCAGGCCCATTTCCTCCTATGATTAGGCGATCAATCAATCCCGAGGCTTCAATCTCATCAGGCAGACGGGATTATCTGCCCATCTCCCCCTCTCCGGCTCTCACTCCCTCTCGAGCTCACGTTCTCGTTTGCGCACAGCAGCGCATTAACATCAGATCAAGTATCACAGGACTCGT
The DNA here is from genome assembly GCF_014805685.1 of Silurus meridionalis. Taxonomy (NCBI): domain Eukaryota; kingdom Metazoa; phylum Chordata; class Actinopteri; order Siluriformes; family Siluridae; genus Silurus; species Silurus meridionalis. Next base: position 15,526,180 of record NC_060892.1, read on the forward strand.
GCAGCCCGCAACGCCAAACAGACCACAGACAGACATCTCATCATCTTCTTTCTCTTCTAATACCCCCTCAGCTCCCCTGATACACAAACACACACTCGAATGTGAAGACGAGCCCCGAAGGCTGTGAGTCGACAAAGTCTGACAAAGAACGAATTCTTAAATAGAGCAGGAATTTGTTTTTAATTATTTCATATAAGGAGCATTCTTTTTGTTAGTATAAAATTTCCAGCATTATCTAGAGTTAGCAAATATGGAGAAAACGTTATAACATGGGCATTTACATGGGCTGAAAGAAAGGTACTGTTTTTACCACCATAAAGTGTATTATTTTGTGTCTTACAACACAGCAATTTACCAACAACTGAATTGTTTTACTTATTAAACAGAAGAATGACATGTTTCAGTTAATAAGGTAAAGATTTACAAAAAAAAGTGAAAAAAAAAAAAAAAAAAAAGCTGAGCTGGTGTAGCACTAGTAACTGCTTTAATAAAAGTGTATTAATTTCCCTATAAAAACATCCCATATGAACAATTAGCGTATTGTACTGTATTTGGACTGTAATAAATATAAACAGTCTATTGCAATGGCTTTGGACGGCAATATTCACAAACAGTTCTGTATTTAAAGACGGACGTTCGATGCCACCCAGATGAGAATGGGTTCTCTTAAGGTTTCTTTCTCATACCAGATCAGGTAGTTTTCCTTGGCATAATCGCCACTGCCTTGCTCATTAAAGATAAACTTATAGGCACTTATATCACAGAAATTAGTTTTATAACCTATTCACCTCTGTACATCTGTTTTGGGACAAAGTCCATGGGTAATGGCGCTATACAAATACAATTACATTGAAATGAATTATTATGCAGAAGAACAGAAATTCAGCAGTGTGGTGGTATATGTGCAGATTTACTCATTTTGTTTACTTATATTACTTTCATTTTTAGCCACAATATCTAGAAAACCGAAAGTCTGCAAATTGAGATTTATTCTCCCTTATGCTTTTAAAATACGCTCCACTTTTCTCTGAAGGCTTTGCTCTAGATTTTGGAACATTTGTCCATAGTGTTCCTTAACCTCGAAACTCCAGTGCCAAAACAAGACACCAAACATGTCTGGACTCTTTTTGGCGTAAGTGAAAAAGTGTGTAAATAATTGTTATTTATTTGATTTTTTTTTTTTTTTTACAGAAGTATGCCTTTAAAGCCAGTGCTTGTTGGGAGTGCTGCCCTGCACTCCATCACGTATCCCAAAACTATTACCACAATGCATCAGGGAGACCCTCTATTTATCAGTGGAGTCTATATAAACCTTTCTGAGTGTGTAAGAGTGTAAGAGAATATAGCCTATAAAGCGATAGACCACTCAGACCTAGATCCACTGAGGAAGGGGGGGGCGCAATGAGCCTGTGTCTACACAACTTTAATGGCAAGGAAGCGGCCACTTGTAAACAGCAGAACGCCATTAAGTGTGAGCGACAGCATATGTCTGTGGCAGGACACAGATGTCACAGAGGGGCAAGAGAAGGGCAGGTCAGGATTTCAGGGGACATCAGAAAAATATGGACAGCCGCAGACACCAGTGAAATTCGGTTTAGGAGAAATTACATCACTGGCATGATAGATAATGATATAAAATGTACAAATTGCATGGCTTGGCTATTGGTTTGTTTGTTGTTTTTTTATATTTCCCAAACCTTCACCTCCAAACAAAACTTTCCAACAGGTATGTAGCCATCTTTGAACTGAAAACCTTTAATGGCCACGTGACTCACGGTGATGTCTGTGAACTATCGGACCCCAGTGCATCAAACACATGAGCACGAGGCGTGATGGGAAAATGTTTTTTACTGGGCAGACTCATTAGCGTGCGCAATGCTATGCAATAGTAATGTGTAGTAAATGTAAAATACAAATACAAGTGGCTTCTGTGGCTTCCCGTAGCTGAGCCTAATGTCTTTAATCATCTTCTAATTATTACTATTTATAATTGTTTTTGGAAATCTTGGCATTGTAATATTATGTAGGGGCAATAAAGGGCTACAATAAATGATGTACTAGCTGATCCATGTGTGATCCGAGACATCCTGATGCACACGACTGTCCATACATACACTTGTGAACTGCAGTACATGCATATGAATATTTGATTTGACTCGGGTGCCAAATGTGCTGTCGATCAAAAAGGATATTCTAATGCTCAGGCAAAACGAAGTTACAATCTGAAACTCTGCCTGCATGCAGCAATCCTTAAGACAGAAAAAAGGACATTTATTATTAGTAGCTACAAGGCACGACAGATGAGCCCCCCGCCTTTTTTTTTTTTTTTAAACCACTAAAACTTTTATCTGCTTTCATCAAACCAGGAGCTGGAAGGTGCACATCAGATTCTGTCTTCTTAGTAAACCGGGCCTGAAACCGAGGCGCAAGCTCTCTCGCTCCGCCCAACTTTCATCATTCATCAGCGCGGGGGAAGGATATGAAAAATAGCACATCTTTAAACGACGAGAAGGAGAAGAATGTGTTAGTAATGCATTTACATAGGCAGAGACGGGGTGCAGGTTCGAAAATTCCTCCCCTGTCTTAGAACGCATATTTCACTCCACTCTTACTGATGAATGCTGGCTAAAAGGGAACATCGCCCAGTAATGTACAGATATTCAATAAAGGGCCACTTAATGGGCACAGTCAGGGGAAAGTAACGTAACCCAAAAAGCTTTTTGATGTAAAGACACTAATTCAGTTAACAACATTGATCAACCTGTCATGCTTTCAGTATGGTGCAATGGCTTTTAGCACCATGTGTGGGCATTAATGAAGTTATAAAGTCGTAGAAAAAAAAAAAAACAAGCTTTCATCCCCTGTCCTTGTCAGATCCAATCTTTTTTGAACTGGAAGGAACAATGTGCACGTACTATAATGGCATTTAATATAAACCCCCCTGAATCTGGCCACAAATATGAAGGAGGTGGTGTGCAGCACCGACCAGCCACCAGCCATTTTCACACACACTTTTACACAGGAATTAAATGACAATAAATGGAGAACGGGATTAAGACAAAACTCCAACAAGACTGCTGCAGTAATCTAAAGTCATTTTGCCGATTTTTGAGTCCTAGAGAGGACCAGAGATCTGTTTCCTGATTCTCTTTTAAAAAGGTGTGGCTGAACCCTGGTATCGGATTTGGAGCTATCAGCTCTCAATGCTGATTGCTGAATAATGCAAGAGATTCCACCTGGCATATTAGGTCCTGTTTCATGTTTGGTGAGTTTTTTCGTGGTCAGCAGAGGAGACAGACTTCCATAGATGGGTATTGTAATATTCTAGGTGGTTGCTATGGTGCTGGTAGGTGGTTTAAAGGCTGTTTTCTGGGCTAACCAGGCCAGTTCCAGTTGGATTCTAGGGTGTTGCTAAGTGCTACAATTCACTGCTGTGCTATAAGATTCCAGGTGGTTGCTATGATATTTCACCTGGTTACTGGAAAATTCCAGGTTGCTGCCAGGCTTTTCTAAATAGATCCTATGATAGCAAACCAGTTGGATGCTGGCGTGTTGCAAGAGTTCCCATGTATTACATAATGATTAACTTTCATGTCTGTGACTCCTGAGGTTTGGGCTACAGAACCTGATGACTAAAAATAAAAGCACCCCGAACCCCTTCTCTGTGGACAAATGACCCACTTTGGAGTGTTGCTACATGGCACAAGTAATTCTAATTCAAATTATAAAAAATCTATCAAAAGTTTTAAAAAACAAACAATGATTATTACAAAGAATGTGAGAATTTTCTGGAAATTGAAGTACAGGTAGTCGTCAACTTACGACCACGATTGGGACCGACAAATCGGTTGTAACACTGGTCGTAAGTAGAGTAGGCTATATGTACAGTACTGTAGAAGCTGGTACGCACTGTCGTACGCCGCGGCTAGCGATTGTGTTCGTAAAGTCGAATAGTCGTAAGTTGCAAGAAAGTGACTTTAAGAGTCAAGACCAGTGACGAACATATTCAAATATTTGTAATGTAAAATGTCTCCAATTTCGCTCATTTGTTACGATTAATGATGTCGTTCGCTTAGCATGGCTCTTCAGCTCACTACACAGCTACAGAAAACAGCTACAGACACGGAAACAGAAAGCAGGATTACTCAATTCACCATCAGTGTTTAAAGCCTGACTGTGTTGTACTTGTAACCAACTGCTGATCCCCACTATTCCCTTTGACTAATCACTCATTCAGATACAGGTTTTTTTTTTTATAAGTAATCAAAGAAAGCAAGTTTTCTTCAAGACTGCATCTCCTTTATGACTCCTCGCTATCACTGTTTCTTTCTGTCCGCATTCTTAATAACAATTTGATTATTTTGTATATACCTAAGAGTTTGTTTGTGGTGCTGTAAGAACTATATTATTAGCTACTATTTAATGTATAATAAATTTATAATAAATAATGTTTAATGTACTCGAAAAATCTCATTGGAGTTGCCAAAGAAGCAACTGAAGTGCAGCAAACTTGTCAGGAAGTAAATGCATCTTCATCGACCGCTTATCATTCCCATATGAATATCTAATCATTCAAAAAAATTCTTAATCATGAAATCCTAAAGAAACCATGAAATCATGAAATAACTAAACATACCCTGCACTAGTCGTCTGTTTCTTAGTCCAGAAACTGAAAAACTGTCCCTTCAGGATAGACAGATGATTTCAAAACAATTGCATGAAGTCTTTGTTTTTAATGTTGTAATTCACAATTACCTGCACTCGTAATGTCACAACCGCTGACTACATCTTTCACAGCAGCAGTCATTTATCAGGGGAGTGAGTGATGTTTTCCTAAAAAGAAAGAAAATATGACTATATAATTCTACAACAAAGCAAATCAGACAGAATCTGGTGCACAAACAAAAAGCGTAATAATAGATGCGGATATGCTAAATGACATTAAACAAATTAAGGACTGGCATTTTTCATATTACCTCATACATATATACATACATACATATATAGTATTTCACAAAAGTAAGTACACCCTAAGTGAACATGTCAAAACTGTGTCAATATTTCAAGAGAGCACCATTGTTATGTAGCACTGCAATAATTCTCCTGGGCATGGAATTCACCAGAGCTGCACAGGTTGTTGTTAGAATCCTCTTCCACTCCTCCATAATGACATCACGGAGCTGCTGGATGTTAGACACATGGCACTTCTCCACCTTCCGCTTGAGGATACCCCACAGGTGCTCAACAGGGTTCAGGTCTGGAGACAAACTTGGCCACTCCATCGGCTTCACCTTCAGCTTCCTCAGCTTGCCGGTGTGTTTAGGGTCGTTATTATGTTGGAAAACTGCTGTTCGTCACAGTTTCTGAAGAAAGGGCATCATTTTCTGCTTCAAAATCTCACAGTACATGTCGGAATCCATGTTTCCCACAATGAACCGCAGCTCCTCAGTACCAGCAGCACTCATGCAGCCCCAGACCATGATGCTACCACCACCACCATGCTTGACTGTAGGCAAGACACAATTTTCTTGGTACTCTTCACCAGAGCGTCGCCACACATGCTGGACACCGTATAAGCCAAACAAGTTTATCTCATCAGACCACATGACATGGTTCCAGTAATTCAGGGATTCATTCAGTAATTCAGGTTGTCATCAGCAAACTCTTTGCAGGCTTTCTTGTAAGCCAGCTTCAGAAGAGCCTTCCTTCCTTCCTTCATACACCTCTGTATTACCCAAATGTGGTCGAACTAATGTAAACTATTTAATTTATACTGTATGTAATGAATAGTTTGTTTTCTTTTAAGAGTCACAGCTGTGCCATTAAATAGATTTAATAGAGATTTAAGGGATATTCAGTGTTTGGGAATGTTTTTTACATAATATCTTCTTCTTCTTCTTTTGGCTTCTCCGGTTAGGGTTCGCCACAGCAAATCATCCGTCTCCATAATCCCCCCACCACCCCCCTGGTCCTCTACATCTGCCTCTTTCAAACCAACTTCCTGCATGTCTTCCTTCATCACATTCATAAACCTCCTCCTTGTTGGCTTCATCCTCAACATTTTCCTACAGATATACACCATGTCCCTCCTCCGCTCATGTTCAAACCATCTCAATCTCGCCTCCCTCACATATAGATGTATATATGTGTGTATATATTAATAAAAATATAATACAAAACTTTAATTATCAAATCTGATTGATCAGGAGGTGCTGATTAATTGTGTATAACAGCATGGCATGTACAGTCGTCATATCACATGTTTATTTTAATGCACTCATTGTATTAAGTTACTGTAAAATGTAACAGCTAATACATGGACTAGAAAGGCAATATTCTGTGAGGAGATGATTAACATTCAGGAAAGGACGTTCTGGTGTCAGCGTTTTACAACAAGAAATAAAGTTGTGACACAGGAAAGTTTTTTGGTCAGAAAATCTAACACGTTACAGTCGGCAGCTTTTTTTCTCTCTCTTATTAACATCAATAGAGAAAAAACTTTAGTCTTGATGCTTTAGTATCAGACTTGATGGAATAACATTCGGATTGCAAGGTTGAATTCGAATTAAAGGTGGCACAGTGCTGGTGAAAAAAATCTAATAATTAAGTTGCTTTAAATAAAGCTGAAAGCATTTTGCACAACAGCACAACTTTGAGTGTTTTCTTCTTTTCAGCTCCTTATTCCCAAATATCAAGGAAGTCATCATGTTCCATGAGTACACTGTTGTCAGTATAACAATTGACAAATTAATTAATAAATATACTCATGTTAAATGCTGGGGCTCATATAAAGATGCCAAAGAAATATTTAAGAATAAATTGTGTGTGCAGTATCACAATTTCAAATCATGGCAAGAAGTTTAACCTACCGTGATTTGAGTTGATGGTAGAAATGGGCAGCCTGTTTTTCATTCAACTTAAATACAACATCTGGATTCTATGAAGTGGAAAAATATTTACCAGTTAGTTACACGAGTGAAAAACAGATGTTTTAGGTCACTCAGGCACAGAATCATTGTTATCTGCAAGGTTTGATGTGTGCACCATCCTGTTGATAACAATAATGATTATAATAATAATAATAATAATAATAATAATAATAATAAACCGTTTTAACAACAGCGGGGGACTGTGTTTTAAGTAAAAAAGACACTGTATTTAAGTAGTGAAGCTGTTTAAAATATCTTATATTTTGTTAGTTAGCCAGGACGCTGGCTAAAATCCTAAACAAACACACACACTTGCTAGCTACACACTTAGCTAATCTACCTGTTACCCAGTGCATCATTGAACCAAGGCTAAATTTAAACTGCCTCCTTATATCGTCCAACTTCCTTCTCCATCATTTCTCGGGGTGTCTAACTTCCTTCCAGTCGACATTTCATTCCAACAAGAAAATTTCATTTCACTCCAGTCTTTATTTTTCAATCAGTTCTCACAAATCTGAACTACCCGCCCCGCAATCTGTGTCTGCCGCCGCTCGCCGGCCCCACACTCTGACAGACAGCGATAACAGCCAATAGGATTGTAAAGCTGTTGGGCGAGGACCAACCAGAAAACAGAACAGAAACGAGTAGGCGGTGCTTCGCGAGGGACGCGCGAGAGAGAGTGTGAGAGGATTGCCATGGTGACGGTGCAAGCGCCGCGAGCAGAGGAGCAGATGAAAATGGCGTTTGAACAGCAGGCAGTGAAGTGAGCGGGGGTCAAAACCACAACCCACTACACCACTGTCTCCATTAAAAACTACCATTTTATCAATTAAAAAATATTGTGCAACATGAAAATATAACGTTATATCATATTATAATGATATTATAAATGATAAAACAAGCTCACAGTCTAAAGGTTGATATGTTATTCTTAGTCTCTGACGATGAGCATAATTAAAAAGTTTGTCGAGGCTTTTTGCAATGCACTTCTGCATAATAAAGTCTGATCAATTGTATGAAAAAGAATTAGAATATGATAAAAAAAACAACAACTTTGTATTGAGGTAGTTTGTATGAGGACAGCTAGATATTAAAATTGGTTTATAAACTACACAACATTTCCCCGATTTACTAACATTCAAGTTGTGACCTTTCACAGAAGCAAACAAACCTCTCTTCGTGTCTGTTCACTCCATGCCAGTCCCTGTGTGCCAGGGGACTTATGGACGTATAGACCTATGAACAAAATGGACTTTTGAACATGCCCCCCGAATTGGAACCTGTGTTTTCTTGGGGGAAGAGATGCTAGTTTATTATCGAATGACTAAACTTTATAAAATTATATATTTTTTGATACATTTTATAAACAGTTAAAAACAGTTGTACTTTTGCTTATTTTGCTGTTCTACTTTCACTTGAGTGAATAATTCAAAGCTGTACTTCACTTTTAACAAATATTTCATTAATACGGAAGTTGCACTTTTATTTAGGTAAAGATAGAGTTTTGGTATAAATAAAATTATGAATTTTTTTTCTAGATTAACATTGTGATTAGAAATTTGTAGAGAATGGGTACATGAACTACAAAAGTTGCTGCAGTTTTTATTATTATTATTATTCATTTATTATTATTTTTTTTTAGTAAAGAATTCATGATTTATTTTAAGATGAATGCAAGTTTACCAGACAAACCCATTTTCTCTCTCCTGTTGTATGTAATTTCAGAAGTTGTAACAAGGTCATTGTTTTAATCAGCAGATCACGCTGTTCCAAGACTTGCTAAGATTTATCAGAGCAGTGAAAGTGCATGGCCATGCAGACCCAAATGACTCACAAGCAAACCACGACTTGGCAATGTCTTTGTTACAAACTCAGATTATTAAAAAGATATCCCATGGCAACTCATTATACCATGAGCTTGGGCTATTCCTCCTCAGGCCCTTTAATTAAATTGGAATTATTCGTAGTAAAATAAAAAAGAAATCAACTGTGATGTGACTGCTAGCTAGTCCGTCATTGTGCCAGCAGGCAGGTGCCTTATCTCAGTCATTTGTCCATCCACCCCCTCCATCACCACCACGCTTCACTTCCTTCTAGGCCTCTCTTTTCCATCTTTGTCCTCCAGTGCCTCCCTCTTTTCTGCTTTGTCTGGTTTAACAATTAAGCACCAACAGTAAGGTCAGTTCACATGCGGCTACATTTTGCTATGGTGGCTTGCGTAATTCACCGCCCTTGAAATCTTGAATTGATCCATTTATTAATATTATCCATTATCTTTTTCTTTCCATTCATTTTGTAGTGTTACAGCTTTGAACTGAAACTGAAACAGACGCTCCCCACCTTGTTCATAAGTTGTTATTGTGTTTGTTATTGACTACTCCTCCTAATCATGTAAGAGCTATAAATACTATCAAATAAACAATAAAATATACTAAAACAAATCGAAATAATCAAAAGACTGCATACAATATTTTGTATCAAATAATTAAAAAAAAAAAATGTATGAAAAAAAATCATTTAAAAAAATTAATTCGCCCAAGTCAAGTGCGCATCATGTAGTCGACGACTAGCTAGAGGAAGCTTTACTCCGTTTTGAATTTTTTCGACTCGGAACAAATTCCACTTCGTAAAGTTTGAAAAGTAACGAAAGTTCGTAAATGTTTGTATAGTGTCATAAATAGTTTGTTTGCTTAGTTATCTAAGCTCCTTTTTTCACAGATTCACAGCAGTGCCATTAAATAGTTTTATATAGTTTAATAGAGCATTAAGGGATGTTCAATATTTTTGTTCTAAAAAAGTATAATACTTTCCCAAAACCCTTGTACCCTTGAACTTGTTTTGAAAGATCATTGTTCTTCAGCTTGGCCCTCATGATTTTGTTAGTTTAAATATATTCCCTATCAAACCCTTCACAGCAGAATTTAGGTATTTCACAGCGGCAGGGGGTAAATAACTTATTCAGTCAAAATGCAACAGATTAAGAATATTATGTAGATAAAGATATAGATATATAGATACAGTTATATAGATTCTTTCATTGAAATGCTACTTAATAGATCGTCTATCTATTCAATGTATTCTATTTAATTGATTCAAGACGTATAACCCAATAGCACTAATACACAAAACTACAAAAAAAAAATGTAAGCCACTGTAATCTTTTGTGAAAACTTTCTTATGGACTGTGCATCTGAACACAGCCTACACTTTATCATCTCTCTTACAATCAAGAAAATTGATGAGATTTTGATTTCTGTTCCATTCTATAAATACAATAGCAGTCAGGACTTGCTCGTTACTTGACTGATGTTATGATGCTTTCAGCATAATAAGATCTAATTCCACACAAATGTAAGGAAACAATGGAAGCGAGTGAATTGCAATACGAACAGAGACAATAACATGGACAAGGCTAGAAAGCACAATTACAGTGTGAGTAAAGCCGTGTCTGTCAGCACTAATTATGTGCACTCTTAATGGCGCTGTTTAGGAAAATAGCCCGTAGCTGACAGAAACCATTGCGGACTGAGGAGTTAAGCTGGATCTTGTCAACGGAAATCTTTTTTCATTAGCCACAACAAAAGGCAAACAGTCAGACGCCTTTGTTGTGTCAAATATTTTCGTCTTCATGTTTTTTTGTCTTATTTGAAAGATGAAAATGTGGAGACATTGAACGTAACGTCAGAACTGTTTCTTTTTTGAATGGCTCATGTTTTTCTTCGTTTCTGTGTAAAATACCTTTATCTCCCATATGACCATTGTTGAAACAAGCAACAGACAAGAAAACATGTCTAAAACCATTGTGGCATAAGTTTTTCAAAATGTCAAAAAGAGCAAGACATGCTGGGTTGTCTAGCACACTCATATGAAAGGCTAGATATTGTCAATTAACACAATTAAATAGCTGTGCCAGTTTCTCATAAACGCTGCTTTATTATTAATGTTCTATAACAATAAATAAAGTTTAACATTGTTAATAAACACTTTCAGGGTAGAGTTGTGAACCTACTGATATATGCCCTATAAAAGAGCTTAGATCGAAGCTTATAGAAATAGGCCATAATGGCAACTGATGTTATTTACTGCATTAGATTTAGCATTAGATTAGCATTTACCAGTGGAGTGGTGGGCGGTCAGGACCAGCAAAGCCTTCTCTGCTGGCCTAAACACTATCAGAAGCACTGACCTACATTTACAACCCAAATTCTAATATTTGTTACATGAAATTTTATTAATTTATTCCCAACAGTTTATTCTCTTCATTTCGTAGTGTTTCTCTTGACTGCACTGCGTCCAGTACGTGTATGTGGATATTAGATTTTTTGTCCAATCAGATTTCAGCCTGTATGTGCTGCCATGTCAATCTATTCTGCCCAGGGCCTTCAAAGTCTGTACTGCTGGCCCTTTTACCACAAAGAATATTATGAATGGGTCTGTTTCTTTAACCAATCAGATTTCAAATTCGCTTTACAGGTGACCCAGAATAGGGTCAGCATTTTTCTGTCCTCTGTTGGTTGGTCAGAGGGAAACTGTTACAGCCAAGTTCGACTGGCAAAACACATCTGTAGCGCTCGTCACACATTAACACATCAAAGTTAGACTTTTTTATGCCTACAAAGGAAGAGAAATTGATTTGGTCTAGGACATTCTTAAAAATCCATTTTCAAGGAAAGCTAGACATTGTGAGGAGGTCCTCCAACCCAGAAGCTAGCTAGCTTGTCTCAGCCAGGGAGAGGGTTTGTTCGCCACTTCCAGACCAGTGAATACGAGCGTTACCACTGGCTTACAGCTTCTGAGCAGCGGTGAAAATTATGACTATGCATCTCTGGTGAGTAGGTTGTATTTTATTTTCATTTTTATGTTTTTGTCATGTTATTAGACAAATATTGATTCTGAACTGCTCCAGAGGATGCAGGAAGCACAGTTGTGGTTGTAGTGTAGAGGTTTGAAGCTTGCTTTAGTAAAATGGTTCTCTCTCCATAAGTAAAATGCCTCTCTCTCTGTAATGCCACACCTTGTTATATTGCATTTTTGTACAGTATTGATGGCTTCTATAATCGCGATGTGATAGTGGTGGCATTTAGAGGTGGATTAAGTCAGGTAAGTCCCCACTGAAGGCCTAGGTACCAAATGCACCGCCTGCCACTGGCATTAACAAACCCTAATTCAACCACATTGCTGCTGAAGTCTTGAATACAATGGGCCAAAGGGTGTTCAATAACTTTCTATCAAAGCAGCCCTGACTGGTTTAAATGAATATGTTTCTATAGTAACAAACATTTCATACACTAAGTAATAGGGCACATAACATTTGCAGCCATATGTTGTTCCTCCCGAAACTATTAGCAAAAAGTTGGAGGCATGCAAATATACAGGACATCTTAATGATGTAGCATTAAACTTTCCCTTTACTTAAACTAGGAGAAAAAGACTTGTTCCAGCATGGCATGGTAAAGAGTGGAAGATCTTGAATTGCCTGCTATAGAGTTCTAATCTCAACCCTACACCAGCCCTTGTGGCTGAAAGATTAACATTTGCACAACGACAATCCAAAATCTAGTGTAACATATTCACAAAAGAGTGAAAGTTATTATGACAAATGGGGAAAAATTTGAAATCAGATGTTCAGAATGCACAGAATCTTATAGTCAGGTGTCCACAAACTTTTGTCCTTACAGTGTAGGTTGAAGCTTCACATAATTACAGCATAATATTAAAGGAATGTATTTATTTAAAAACAGGAATTGATGTTTAGATTAAACTGAATTTTTAACACTTAGGAAGGAGTCTCTACTGTCAGTTTTTTGAAGCAGTCAGTATTTGTAAGAGTAGTCAGAACAGGGGAATTTGTGCTTAGTGGTTTATCAACTACATAATAAAATGCATTCTTCCTAAAATAATATAATGTAATAACAGGCAGTAAGAAATAAATCAATCATGTAGGAACGTGCCACTACAGGAAAATAATCACCTTAGAAGTAATAACAATAACTGTGCTTCAGCAAACCTCCATATTTTTTATTATTTTCCTTTAACAAAGCATTCCTAATTGTTAACTAAATAATTAACCATTCTGTTAAATGTTTGTTTAATGAGAAAATGGCACAGGTCAGTAAAGCAATAAGCCTTGATGAGTGTTTATTCCATGAATAACTCCATAAAAGAAAGTAAAGCCTTGATTAATACCTTTGTAGTATTTAATTGGCAGACTTTATAATTGCAGCTGAATGGTGGTTTAACAACAGGTCAATTCAGCTGATTATCAACATTTAGTTCCGCTCTAATTTAATTTGTGTTCGTATACGTGCACGTATTTTCAGTCATGGATGAGTTAAAAAAAATACCATATGTTTCTTTTGTTAACTCATAAAAAAGCGCATTAATTCAGTACGTTAATATACATTGCTTCTTTGTTAGTATTAGTTACAGTTGATTGATGCCGGGATTTATGAATTGTTAAAGTGAAAATAATGGCAGATAGTATGCTCATTAAGATTTATAGGTTTCCTCTTTGTGTTTGTGTTTTATATATATATAGTATGCATATTAAAATGCAGAAACAAAGCCATGCTAATTAGAGAGAGCACAAATGCAGTTCATTACCAGTCATCTAGCACTTGTAACGAATAGATACAAAGCTTTCAGAGGTAAGGGAAGGAAAACGAAAGAAATAAAGACAAACCTTGCTTTTTTTTAAAACATCAGGCAATCCATTATGCATTATATGGCTTCATTCAGTTGCATTTGCCTTTTCATTACTTCTCATTGTAGTCCATAACTGTAAGAACAATTACAAATATTTTGAATAAAAGTCAGGGAAACAGGAACAATAAAGCGAAGCTGAATTCAAGCTTATTTGAATCAAGGATGCTTCATGTGCTAGAGAAAAAAAACCCAGCACTCTGCTACCAAGGTCAAAAATCGGCTCTCCTAACAGGGTCTGTGTGAGTGAATAGGCTTTTTCCACAGCCTTTTTTTCCTGACTGAAAGAGAGCGTAGGAAAACCATGGAAGGAAATGCAGAAGAGATGGCAGGAGTGAATTATCAATCTGCTTTACATTTGAAGGTAATTAGAATTCTTCATTTCTTTTGTGCAGACCAGGGCAGAAAGACGCTAGGCGCTCTGGGGTGACAGGTTAATTGAGGAATAATACCCTTCAGAATGATGGATTTTGGTGACTTGAGATGTCAGAATCCATTATGGGGAATTTAAATTTGCAATTAAAGTAGGAGGTGGGGTGCAAGATTCCCTTCATTTTAATTTTCCCTGCTCGTACAAGCCCCCCCCTTTCCTCATCCTAACTCACATTATTAATGCTGTGCATTAAATGTCCTGGGTGCTTTTAGCTGTTTTTTTTATTTTTTTTTTATGTTTGGTGGAAAAATAAGATTTGATTAATATTCTAACATGTAAGTACATCAGGGTCGGTGAACATGGATATATGGAAAGCACAGGAACGATGTCATTTCTTTTCAACCCTTATGGAAAAATTGTACATACATGTTATTATGTAAATAATATATAATCATGTACTATAGGTAAAAAGGAATCCTGCTCACATGGTTGTGATCAATCCAGAATCAATGACTAGAAAGAAATAAACCCTTGAATGCACTATACACATAAACTCATACTCAGGGTCAATTTACAGTTATTAGTTTACCTCCTGGCATAAGTTTTGTGATTTTGAGAACCGGAAAACACAGCTGAAACCCATACGGGTACATGCGAACCTTCACACTGACAGTAACTTGAGCTCAGGGTTAAAATGAGAACTTTAGAGCTGTGAGGTGAGAGTGCTACCTGCTGAGAAGGAATCTGTAACAAAATCACAAAATCATAAAAATGAAACCAGATATAACACATGTAAATAAAACCAAATGCACTACATGTGCAAAATGTGTAAAACCTGCTTGTGTAAAGTTTATGTAAATGTTCACCTTTAATTGTGAATTCAAGTACAGTTTTTCATGCTTTGGGCTTTCAACTCTTTTTACTACGCCTCTGAAGTGAACTCTGACCCCAGCAGGAAGGCTGTAGGGTTCAGAGGTGTGAGAAAGGTTACAGGCAGCAGAGGCCAGTCATGTCCTGCAGACAGAAAGGTGACTTATGGGTAACTGGATATCTGTCAGATCCTCACCTGTTTTCATAGCTCACCCTGAGCTGAACATTGAGCCGCAGGAGCAAGTGGCTGATGTCAACACTTGCGGCCATAAATTCCCTATATAAAACAGCGCCTCGTTTGGCCGTTTGAAAGGCTAATCTCTTACGTGGCCGTATTTTTAGACGTTGCTATTTCACTCATGTGAATGACGTGATTGACTTGTAACCTTAACGCATGGCGCTGGTTTACAACTCACTCGTATAATTTATTCTCAGCCTGCTGCAAATTGCATGAGGAACATGTCATGCAGTATTTCTAGCCTAACATTAGCATGCTTTTCAGGGTGGTTGCTGAGCGGTAGCCTGAAAGTCAAAAATCTAAATAAAAGTTGTGTATAATACAGAATGCACAAGGAAAAAAATCATGTTGAATGAAATATTTGCTAAATCTAAAAAATTTGGGCCGTCTTTATATATTTGCCAGGATTTCTTTTGAAAGAGATCAATATTTTCCATTTCAGTTTATAAAATTACCTCATTGTATCATGCTGCTTTTGAAATCTTAATTCTAATTGGTCAGAATCGTCAGCAGTTGAAAAAATTTACAAAATACTTATTCAAATATTACTTCTCGAATATATCATTTCTTTAGTAAAAGCTACCACATGAATGTGTATAATAAACAAATAATAGTGTTATTATTGCTATGGTGAAAAATTTCAGCTTGTTTTAACATTTATAGAAGGAGTCTCCAGTGTCAGCATTCTGTAACAGTCAAAAATGTTTTTTTTTTAGTTGTGTTTTATGAATTCAATAGAAATATTATAGAAAGGTTGTAATGTTATAAAAAAAACAAAAAACAAACCTCGGCTTCATCACACTACACTGTGGTATTTCTTTTCATATCTAATATTTCAGTGGTCTGTGTTTGGCCATGGAGGAAATGGATGCGCTTGACCAACATTATGCACATCCTCATGAACGCTTTTCCAAAATGGAAAATGGAAATACAAATCCCAGTTTCTGCTCCATTTAATTGAGCTGAGTGAGGAAAAAAATCCTAAACACAAATGCATTGAAATGCAGACAAGCATAAAAAAAAGGAGTAGGTCAACTCTGCATGCCTACTCGTCGAGAAGGCAGTCGGTGCTAACACAACTGCCTCCGTCAGCGACTATAAAACCAAGTCAAGGTGACGAATGGCAGACAAGCGCTTCTCAAATATTCAGGTTGCACAGTCGGGGTGGTGATGGTGGTTGTGGTTGTGGGGGGTGGGGAGATACAGAGAGTAGGGATGGATACAGTTATTTTCAGAGAGTTTGTGTGTGTGTGTGTGTGTGTGTGTGTGTGTGTGTGTGTGTGTGTGTGCATGTGTGTGTGTGTGTGTGTGTGTGTGTGTGTGTGAATGATAGCAAGAGTGTTTTTGCAGTTGCCACCTGCATGTATCAATGTACTGGGGCTATAAAATGCATAGTTTATTTCATACTCAACCCTGCATTCAATGCATTGAGCATTCAAGGGAAGAAGAAAAAGGAAGGGGAAAAAAAACCTCCACCCCATCCTGTTCAGTCAGACAGCTGGAAACAGAATTCATCCGATTTGTTCAGCTGCTTTTCCTCTCTCACCTCACTCCCTCTCCCTTATTCCCCTCCATCACCCCCTTCCCCACTCGCTCTCCCTCTCTTAGTGTCGTAATAGGACCTGCAGGAATCATTCAAAGGCTGGATATAATTTACCGCTCATCGTGCACAATGCACCCACACCCAATCGCACAAGGTGCCCTGCGGATGAACTAATCATACTTGAAATATTATTTCTGCTTCGTATTTCTTCGTTTCGTGAGCAGCCTCAGTTTTATGGAGCAATAGATTTAATCCCTGTCTGTGCATATGTGTGTGTATGTGTGTGTGTGTATGTGTGTGTGTGTGCAGATGAGCTGTCAGAGACGACGTCGCATGTTTATTACTTACATTTGCCTATGTTGTGACAGGGACCTTCGTCCTCCTTGCTAATTTCCTTTTTTTTACTTTCTTGCCTTTTTTTCCTTTTTCACACCACCTTCACAACACCTTTAATCTCCTCAGAGAATCTTTTCTACGTGCAAATAAAAGTGATGGCTACAGATTAGAAGACAGAACGTTCCTGTTATGAAACCATGGACCCACGGTTGATAACGCACAAATTCGCAGAGCTTCTCCTCCCTTCCCACATGTGCTCACGCCATTAAGCTTCCAGGATGAGAGCAAAGCTCTTGTTAAAGGGAGCAACTGTGTTTTAACGTGCATAAAACCACCGCAGGGAATTGACCACTGGAATTAGACACATTATTTGTGTAACTGCAGCACCTTCTATAAAATCTTCATTACACCAATTGTTGTATTCTTATAGCACGTTTAACAATCGATATTGTCATGGACCAGCTTTCAGAAATCTAGATGAAGTTTTAGATCCCTGATGAGTGAAGGCATGTGGTGACAGAAACCGAGACTCAAACTGGAACCCTTCGTATTCAGGTGTATAAAAGTGAACAAAAATGATACTGGATGTCTGAGAGAGAAAGGATACCAGGATGAGCAGAATGAGAGTCTTGTACTGTTAAATACAAGGAATTCATGATTGCAGCAGTAGTACTTCATTACTATATTAAAGGTGGTGTATGTGTTTTGGTCCTCTTGCTACTTATTAAAACGTGTTGTGTTTCAACAGATAGAAAAAACAGACAGAGCAAGAGAGAACAAGAGAGAGAGAGAGAGAGAGAGAGAGAGAGAGAGAGAGAGAAAGAGGGAAACAGCTGGCACCCAGACAGATTGTATGCCAGCACCGTTTGTGGGAAAGTGACAGAGATTTGTATGTAATGCTATTGATCAGGCACCACCCCCATTGATCTCCGGAGAGACAGCGGTGGTCTGGATTAAGAAGAAAGTCTTTTAAACCTGTATGGGGCATTACATCATCAAAGCACTCCCGGGGCCTCATTGGCCAAACATGGTAAATGGATTTGGAGGTAGAAGTGAACGAGGAGGAGGAGGTATAAGAGAACTAGGAGGCATAGAATGGGGGGGTTGACTCGATTACAGGAACATCATTTGGAGAAGTATAAATCAAGCTTTATTGTTTTGATTCCGTCTGAATGCCGACTTCGGCTCCCTCCGAACGACGCCCACACCTCCGCTTCCTCCTTGCAATATCTCTCCGTTTTCTGTTTTCTTTTAGAAGTGAAAGGTTCCCCGCTGCAAAGCTGAGTTGTTGTTTTTGAAAATAATTGGTTTAACTGTAGCTCCCGCCTCCTCCGGTGGGGAGAGAGAAGCTATGTAAGCATTCTCCTGGGCCCTACTCTTCGATTGCACTGAACATAACTTACTGTGTGTTTGGATTGCACTTCGTATTGCATAATACTGAGCTATTGTTTCCTCTGCAGACTCCTTAATGCTACACCAATGTCAAGTTATGCTGCTGCTTGCATAATAATAGTGATCTGGTTTCTGGAATAACGTTCATTATGCTTCAGCGTTTATTGATATAAATCACATTCTTCCTTTGTGCTAAAAAACAATACCCAGTTGAAATTTTCCACATTTTGTAGAAGGGATGCATCGATATCTACTTAGTATTAGTCAATCGGTGATGTCACAGACATTATATGTTATCTTATTTGTGTTTCCCTGGTTAAAAATCAGCAACACTTAGTTTTATTACTATGTTTGCTCTTTATAATGTTAGTTCAATATCCATGCTATACATTAGCTAGCTACATTAGCAAATCGAGCATGGTTACAGTAAAGAGCTCCATTTTGGAAAAGTGCTTTTGTACAACTATCAGAATGGCAAGATTTTGTTGTCCGTTGTTGATCATCCAAACTGACATACTGAGTTAAAACTGTTAATTTCACTCACCTAGCATTGTCTGTAGTTATGTATCACACTTAACCAGCAGTGGTGAGCAGGAAGAAAATGTTTAGATTTTGTTACTGTATGTAAGTACATTTAAGGAGGTATTTGCATTTTATTATTTTATTTTGGCAAACTTTTGCTCCAGCATTTTTTTTTTTTTCCTCGTCATTCCTCGCTATTTAGAACAGGGTCTGGTGAGAGTTTGTGTAGTATAAGGGTGTCACTGTCTCTCTGTAACAATAGAAAACGTTTATCTTAAAAAGATATGATGCCCAGGTAAACGGAACATTGACATCTTTAAATGAATAAAATATAGTTCAAAAAAGAGGACTTTTGTACTTTTGCTCAAGTCGGATTGTAAAAGGAATTTTACTGTAGTAATATTTAACACGGCATTAGTACTTTGTGTGCTGCTAGCAATGAACTCCTCATGCTGAGTTTTATGTTTAAGATGTTTTACCGGGTTACTTTTATTGTAAGATGACGCTATAGTTCTTTTTTCTTTTTTTTTCAAGATTGCAGGCTGCTTTGATTGCTGTCGTTAATCCTGAAATACTCCAGATAGCAGTTATTTCACATTGCCTGTTCATTAGCCCAACAACATGCACTAAGTTTTTATGCAACATATTACCACCTGGTATATAAGTAAACAACAAGGCACAGAATAACCCTGATACCAAAAACACTAAGTATTGACACATTCCTATATTGTAGTGTTACTACCTGGAATCAAAATGGACATTATTTGGATCTTTGCACAATACCTCTTTTATTTACATTTATGGCATTTGGCAGGTGCCCTTATCCAGAATATCTTACAATTATCTCGTTTATACAACTGAGCAACTGAGGGTTAAGGACCTTAGGACATTAGTGGCAGCTTTGTGCTGAAATTTTAACTCTCAACCTAATTAGACATCCAACATCTTAACTACTGAGCCACCATTCCCTTTAATATTTATCCATGTAAAAGGTTTTATTGTGTCAGAACAATTAATTGAACAACAAAACAAAGCAGATATTTGTTGACCCCTTGCTGAATGAATACTTTATTAGCACAATATCAGCTGCAACTCTTTTAGAATATGTGATTATCAGCTTTTCACATCTGCATCCTGATATTTTTGCCCATTTTTCTTGGGAAAATTGCTCAAACTCTCAAATTCAGATTAGATGTAAACTTTAGATATTTAAGCCTTGAGAGTTTGGGATTGGGATAAATACAAATTTCTCTTTTTCCAGTACTGTTTTTTCTCCCAGTTTGATATTATGTATTACTGTGTGCAGATCCATGTTTTATAATCCCAAATAACCAACTGGGGATTTACGGAATGAATACTCATGTAAGCCACTTCGGGACACTATAGTCTGCTGTCCATCCTAGACTAAGTGGGAGAAAACATTATAGAGTTACGGGTGTGTGTCAAAACCTCTACACACATACCTCAGTCTCAGGCTGTTTGTATTTAGTGTTCCTTTGGTAGCCAGGTATTGACTTGGACTACAATCCAGACAGAGATTGAAAGCACAAGTGAGAGAGAGAGAGAAAGAGAGAGAAAGAAAGAGAGAGAGAGAGAGTGCCGAGAAAGAGGGGGAAAAGGAGAGAAGAGACAGAAGGTAGCTCTCAGCTGTTCACTTGTACTTAAGAAGTGCATTTACTTTCCATTGATTTCCAATGCTTTAGTCAATTTCCTGTCACTTTTCATTGCAAGTACATGGGATCTCAGTTTAGCTGCTTATAAGAAAACAGGGAAAGTCCTGAGGGCCTGGAATTTCAGTCAGTTCACAAAAAAATCCATCCTGTATGGAAGTACAGTGGCGCTTGTTGGATTAATTGTACTACATTAACAAGGTGGCATGATTTTCTCTGTGGCTTTCATACTCACAAAAACTCGACATACATTTTTCTTGAGCGTTTATTGTCCAAGGTAATATCAATAATGGTTACAAAAAACAGTGAGTAAATCAGACATCAGCACTGGATAGTGAAATAGAAAAACATTTAAAGCTAATTCTTTACTTTATAGAACATAATGCATATTTTCTATGCATTACTTATTTTTTCTAGTAATCCTGTCCCCTTTCATGTGAAATCCAATCCATCTTTAGCCATTTTTGAAAGCTTCCCATAAAACTTTGTATTCTTTGTCTTAAGATATTATTAAATGAAATGCTATATAATGTTATATAAATAAAAAAAAAATAAAGATTTTACCTAATGGTGTTCATCCTGTTAGATATTAGATTAATAAATTAAGCAACAATGAATACAAACATCTCAATTAAGTAATAAAAAAATACCTAAAATGATACACAATACTGTTATTCATTTATAGTTACATTTATAATTATCCTTTTACATTTATTACAAAAATGCTTTCTTTTATACTTATATAATAGCAGCAATTCTCAGCCCTGGTTTACTCTGCTACATGTTATGTTGCCTCAGACAAAACAATTTATTGTGTCCAAAGATGTAAAGATAGCAGAACTGGGAATTTGTCATCTTTAATAGTTAAAATAGTTGATCAAATAGTTCCAGTATCTGTCACATAAAAAAAAAATGTAAAAGAGAACCAAAATAGGAAAATGCTGATTTCATAATCCTCTTTGCTTTACTCAAATTATGAATCTTTACTGATTCTCCAAGCACTGTGTCATGTTGCATTTTCAGTTATTTGAATGTTTTATTCATATATGTGATCTTGATTTGGGGGGAATATACAAAATATTATGCCATAACAAGGAATGAAAACATTGCCCAGTACACCTTTAAATGAAAAATGTTACATGAGTTAAATGAAAAAAAGCACCAAATTTAAACATTTTTACAATTTTACACATTCAATACAAAATACTAACAATTGCTGAGGATAAACACTTATCTAAGAAAAGTGTGCTGTGGCATAAACCATCATGATATTAATATTCAATCATCCTGCTGCAATGGGTACGAGTGTCTTATAAATGACTAAAAACTCTGAAAGAGAGTGCTGAAGAGCGTGACAGTTTGTGATGTCTTATTGTTTAAAATTCATTTAATCACCCGTGGTTGTGTGTAGCTCTTAATGTTTCTCACATGTTCTCTTTCTCTCTTTTTTTCCACATGCGTCTTCTCGCTCCTGTTGTCTGAGGTTGAAAGTGAAACAGCATTCCTTCCTGTCTTCTCTCAGAACATAATCTCCTTCTCACACCGAACATTAATCCTTCCTTATTTCTCTCTCTCTCTCTCTCTCTCTCTCTCTCTCTCTCTCTCTCTCTCTCTGTTCTCCTTTATTACTTCCAGGTGTGAAAGCCTGGCTTCGCTCACAGGCAGATGTGTGCAAGAAAAAAAGATACATAAAAAAAAAAAAAAAAGAAATAACCTTTGTTTGGCTTTGTGCTGTTTTTTTTTTTTTTAGAAGGAAACATTCTTTCTCCTCTGAGATGAGAAAAGTTCAAGAAAGAGCAAGAGAGAGAGAGAGAGAGGGAGAGAGAGATAGAGAGAAAGAAAGAGAGGTGAGGAGAAGGGGGTGTGTATGGATTGTGCGAATAGGTTTTTAGAGAGACAAATTCATGGACATAGAAGAAAGATTGTCTCTTACAGGATGAACTGTCCTCTGGCTGTGAGCTCTAAGACATGTGTTAGTGTTGGACAGGACATCTATGAAGCAGTTCCATGTGAATATATGAATAGGGAGTAAAATTCTTCTTACAAGGCCACACATTTTATTATGTTGGGTCATTTTTTGGCAAGTGGTTGATCTTATTTATTGGCTTTGGCCAGCATGTGTTTATTGTGCTACGGATTAAAGTCTAGTTTAGTTCAGAGATGAAAGAAAAAGAGAGAGAGGGGCCATCATACGGAAGAGCACGTGTGTGTATGTGTGTGTGTGTGTGTGTGTGTGTGTGTGTGTGTGTGTGTGAAGAGAGAAAGCAGCAGCTAAGGGAGTTGTGATGACAGAATAAGAGGAAACTCCACAGGGAGCATTTGCATGGAAGGTTCCAGAGCGGATGGCTGTCCTCTTCTCGGCGTTATGAGTTTGATGACTTGTCTGTGATCACTCCCTGTACACTCCTGTTTTTACAGCCATTTCAGCACCAGCAGGGCTGCCCATAATTCACCTTCATTTCTCCCTAATTCCTTCCACAGACAGTCTAAGAAGCCGTCGCTGTATGCTACATTCACTGATTCACTCTGAGCTGTTCATTTGGTGTTTTATCCAGAGAACGGCAGAAGCTGAGAGAAACACGACAGGTCAAGTTTGCACAATTAGACACTGGCCTGCAAATTGCATGCTAACATATCTCGCGACAATAGCGGCGCCTCTTCAGCTGAAATCTGTTAAATACCTTTTCGTGTCACTTACAAAAGCAACCTGAATGAACATGAGACGGATCCGCTTGAAAGGTTTCCTGTTAAATAACGCAATATATATATTTTTATACCACAGCGCCGTTAAATTCTCGATTTAATTTTCCCTAACAGCAGCTCTAACAGTCACGCCAGGTCTGTTTTAATACATTATCTATACATTCTATTGTAACAGAGCCTTGTATGATGGGCGCTTCTCAGTAATCTCGTGTAATCATTGATATAATTTAATCTAATAATATTTTTTGTTGTATTTCTTTCTGTTAATATCAAGAGAAATTACATTAAAAAGGCTGGTGAAGGAAGTAACATTTATTACCTTTTATTATTATTATTATTATAACCTTCATATTATAAAAGTGAAAATCAAAAGCAACTTGTTTATATATAAATATAGACTAATATACATTGTAATTCTTGAAATTGTTGGTCATTTTTGACATTTTCGAAATCCTTGTCAAGTGGAAAATTCTAAGTGCGAAAACATTTGGCAGATGCTCTTATCCAGAGTTACAAACGAGTAGTTTTGGGTTAAGGGAATTGCTCATGGGCTTAGCAGTGGTATTTTAGTGGTGCTGGGATTTGAACTTGTGACCTTCCGATCCAAAGTCAAATGCTACCACCTCTTCCTAGGGGTCAGAGTTAAAAAATAATCAACTAACCCACACAGATGATAATTTTTCTATACTATGTTAATAGCATAACAATGCCCCTATGCTTTGTGCACAGAGGCCTGGTCATGCTGGAACATGTTTGAGTCTAGTTCAAGTGAAGGAAAAATTCTACTGTATACTACCACATCTAAATACAGGTAGTCCCTGAGTTACGATGGTTTGACTTATGACGACGATAGCTATACAACAACATTTTAACAAAATTTTCATTTTCGCTTGGTAGGCAAACGTAGCAGTGTATATGCAGTATGATACGTTGGGACGTTGCCAGTATGTACGCATCTTCCACCAAGTTAGATGCCTTACTCTCGCCAGTGGTCAACAGAGTTCAGCTGCTGCGGTGTTAGAATGGGTATTTTTTCTGTGCTTTTGGTGTCAAAGCAAAATTTAGCAAATTTACCTCTTGTCTTTTTCCTTTTTATCAGCATCGCTGGAACCCGTAACAGAGCAACCCCTCCGCTCGTGAACCGGTGCTCGTCCACTTGTTTTGTTTTGCTAAATTGTGTACTTTACCTTGTTAAATAATTAACAAATGACAGTATATTAACCCATTCTGCTCTTCATTCTTTAAGACTTCGACGTATGATATTACGATAAGTTACGACGGTGTCATCTTACTGCATCGCCATCGTAAGTCAGGGACTACCTGTACATTCTATACAATTGTGTGCCTTTCACTTTGTGGTAACAGTTTGGGAAAGAACCAAACATGGCTGGAAAAATGATGAACTGAACGATGAACTGCATTTCTTATTCAATGTAATGCTGTGTGTTATTTTCTGAGCAACTTACTGAAGTAGGTGTGGAATTATGTCATATTTACTTGTGTTATTTTTAAATCTAATTTTGGTATAAGATAAACAGTCTTCAGACGCAAAAATAGTGAAATACGCTCCACTATAGAATATGAGGCTGGGAAAGAAATGACATTAAAGGAGGAGACTCTGAAGAAAAGGCAATTATTCTAAGACGTGTGGACTCCATCTTCCAATCTAAAGATTCAACTTCAATTTCTGAAAGGTTGAAAGAGGCGAGGAAAAGAAACACCCTGCCCCCTGCCCCCCATCAACACACACACACACACACACACACACACACACACACACACACACATACTGTATATATATATATATATATATATATATATATATATATATATATATATATATATATATATATACACATACATACATACACACATACACACACACACACACACACACACACACACACACACACACACACACACTGAACTCTGCTTGTATGAGGAAATGGAACAGGCTGATTAATCTCCAACCAAATATTTTAAATGCTGAGTGTGTACTAAGCAGTTTTTCTATATGCATGCACAGGGTGGGGAATATTATTCTCTCTCTCTCTCTCTCTCTCTCTCGCTCACACACACACACACACACACACACACACACACACACACACACACACACACACACATATAAATATATATACACCGCTGTCCCTCATGTAAACTGGAATGACATTAGATGCCAGCGCTTGTTTGTGCTCTAATGACAACTAACAGGGGACTGCGGTGTCCATGGCAACAACCCAGGCTCAATACATCATACCTCATTACAGTAGTCAAGCGGGGACGTTTGGTCAAAAATTAATATGTCTAGGGAGAACGGAGAAAGGGGGTGTAGTAAGTGGGGAACAGGGTGAGAGGGGCATTGAGAAATTGCCCCACATTTATTATATAGAGCATTCAAAAAATGTGGCCTTATTAATTTTAGACCACAACTGCACACCCAAGTGGAATTAACGTGCAATGACCTTGGGTTGATTGTCCTATCTGTGCGTGTGTGTGTGTGTGTGTGTGTATTCATATGGGAGCCTGTAAGCACACTCCCTATAGATGTGAATCACTGACATGCTAAGGGAGTAACCCAGAACAGCTTGTTAGCCAACGACGACACTGCAAAAGGAGCGCCAAAATAACGAGGCGTCCTCGCACCCGAGGATCAATTCAGACAAGGAAGCGACGTCATTCGTCCCTGTGCAAAACGCACCGGCACCTACACCTACACAGGGTCGGATTCTTTGCACAAGGCAATTTTCCTGTTACAAGATTATCATCAGATACAAGATTAGTTTTTGCTGAGCATTTGTCTTTTTCTCCAGTAATATTATTCGTCTCGGGTCACCTCGCCCTACCCGAATTTCACTGAAATGCAAAATCTCAGGAACACTAACGACTTTCAAATTTGATTGACTTTTAATAAACTTGTATATTCGTGAGTAGGAGATGTGTGGGGCTCTAGAATAAAAAAATATAAGGCATATTGCCTCTAAGGTGCAATAAAGCACAACAAAAAAGAAACGAATAAATATATAAATAAATGAAATAAGAAGGTTGCTCTGATTATGAAGTCATTATTTGTATAAACACATCCTGTGTTTATGCATGCACAGATCCACACTATCATTATGAGGTGTCTTGCATAAATATGCCATAACGAGATTGTCGGCGCTTATTGATGTAGGGAAATAATGTGTTAAAAAATATTGTTTACGCTTGTGTGAGAGAAGACGGCACTTCTGCTCTGTGACAGGAGACAGGAATGGAAAAATATAGGGCAACGCACACACACGCACACACAATTTATTACTATGTGCTTGACACTTTGTTGACTGTTGACTGTTTACTATTTACTCTTGTGCACATGTTATAGTCCATATGATTACACTACAGGTGCAGTATAGACCTTATTGGAAACACCTGCACACCTAAAAAGATCCATGCACTGATCCAATCAGCCAATCATGTGGCAGCAGTGCAATGTAGGAAATCAGGCAGATTTCTTTTCCCACACAAGTCAATAGAACTGTCTAGGTTCAGTGATCATTTGGAGAAAAGTATTGGGACACTTGACTTTTCCAACCAAATATGATGCTTCCACAAACTGTTACTACAAAGTTGGAGGCTCACAATTCTAGTAATTATTTGCACGTGATAAATATTCACTTCGCTTGAACCAGGGGATTTAAACCCGTACCAACATGACAATGTCCCTGTGCACGAGCTCCATTAAGATAAAGTTTACAAGGGTTGGAGTAGAAGATCTTGAGTGGTCTGCTATTGAGCTCTTACCCCAATTGAACACCTTTGCGCCAAACTGGAAAGCTGACTGCACTCCAGGTCTCCTCACCTACATCAGTCACTAACATCCTTGTGGCTGAATGAGCACAAATCTCCACAAGCACACTCTAACATCTAGTGAAAAATCTGCACAAAAGAGTAAAGGTTATTATAAGAGCAAATGGGGACTAAATGTGGAATTTGATGTTCAAACACACATGAATCTTATGAAAAGATAAATGAAATGAAAAGAAGATACATTTTTTTTAAGTTAAATTTTTTTTTGTTGGTGACAGTAAACAAGTGTTAGAACAGTGTTTTTTTTTCTTTTTATATGCAACACTATTGTATTAGTGAAAAAATGTTTCCTGCTGCATATTTTGTATTATAGTAATCTCCACACACACACACACACACACACACACACACACACACACACACACACACACACACACAGGCTTAGCAAACCTTAGCCTGCAAATCCCTCTCCACCAGTCAATACTTATTCCATCAGGCCTTTCAGTCCAAGAGGAATGGACACAAAAATGCGATCTAGGCCAGTCAATTGGCCAATGGTACAGCTCACTTTTCTTCTGCAAACAACCTAATTCACAAAGTAATAGGGGTCTGTCTTTGAAATCCTATTTCCCTCCGCTCAAACTCTCAGCATGCTCGCTTCTGCCAGAAGTACTTTGAACGCCAATAACTCTACATACTGCTACACAATTGTACGTCAAAATGATTCTCTCCACCAGGCCTGGGCTGTAATTAAAACAGCAGAAATGCACTGAACGAAGTGCTGTTTTCACCACACACAAGGTTTTAATATTCCAACTCAGCAAGATTTCTGCGTTTTAAATACTTTGTTTAAAAGTGACGCTTTAGTCTGTTCTTCCTGCGATTTGATAACCAGACCCAGTAAATCAAATCCTCCACTTTAAAATATTCCAATATTCTTTGGAGAAATGATTACTTTAGCATCTGTCAGCTTCCAGTCTCTCAGGCATTTGGTGAATAAACGCCCTCTTTGCCCTTCTAGAAACATCTGAACCTCAGCTTAGTCAGTCAGTCTTATTAGACCATGTGTTTCCATCAAGGATGATATATTGATCATTGAGGGATGCCTTAAAAAAAAAAAAAAAAAAAAAAAAAAAATATATATATATATATATATATATATATATATATATATATATATATATATATATTATATTTTAGATAATCACAATATGAACAATGTCACATTTTTACATTCTTTTTAACGAGAATCAAAACTAACAGGATTCCTTTTTTCTTTTCTTTCTTTTTTTCCTTTTTTTTAAATCCACAGCTCTAACAAAGACACAGTGCAGTTAATAGCTCCATGCTATTAGATATTAGGGACATTTTGCAAAAAAAATAATTCATATATTTGAAAATATATTAGTGATTATATTTCAAGCTATTTTTCTTGAAATATGGATGTAGGCTCTTTTGAAGAAAACTTCATCTCTGTTTAAAATGTTTCTTTTTTTTTTATTGATAATTTTAAAGTGGAAACAAATGGTGCTATAAGTCTTGTAACATTATTTATCAAATGATGATAAGTTAGAGGCCGCAATAGATATGAATATTGCCTTCTCTTCACACATGTTCTTTAAATACAGTCACTAAAGAGTTAAATTATTGATGCCAAATGGCATGCTGGATTTTGTCTGGTGCCTGCTAATTAGATTGTAATTACGGAGGAGCTTTGCGAGCCTGTCTGCTCTGATTAGAAACACTTTTGCGGCCTGATCCGCCTGACCTTTCTTTTAAAACTTCAACTACTCCAGATTAACCATGGTCGCCAGGGGTAAACGCTTAACAAATAGAAGCGTTTCTGGATGAGAGATAAGGTGAAAACTAATCTACGCTGCAAACTCATGGTTGCTCGTCATCTCAGAACAAGAGGATATGAGAAAGAGATGAAGACAAAGTGCAAGCTGGAAAGAAAGAAATAAGAAAAGACAGAAAGAAAGACAGATGGTGTGTTTGTGTGTGTGTGTAAGAGAGAGCATGTGCAATCTATCTGTCTTCTCTTAAAGCATTGCAGTACAATAAAAAGATGTATTTATGCAATATTACATCAGACTTTGAGACAAATCTGGTAAGTGGTACATCAATGTATCATGACTCCCAGGTGTCCTAAAGGACCAGCGTTCCAAGAAAGTTGGGGTGGGGGGTGGGGGGGCTATGGAGATCTGCTTTTTTTTCTCACTTAAATCTACACCAAGAGACAGCGTGAGATATTATGCAGGAATGTTAGGTCCAAGTTGAAACATATGATCTTTCTAAAATCCATCTCATCTTTGTAAGTCAGAAACAGAAAATGTTTTTTTTTACTAGTTGTATCCTTGTGTGAATAGCTTTGAGTTATTTTAGCTGCCTTCTTTACAAATTAAGCTTCTAACATCACTGGACATAAGCACTTTACTCAGTTGCGAGTAGTGGGTTTAATGGATCCGAGACAAAAACTGTTATTGTTTGATTATTTCAGGCTTACAATAATGGTATATTAAAATAATTAGCTAAATGCTATCTTTTTTATTATAAGCCATGCACATATGTAACATAGATGAAAACTGAACATAGAAGTGACTTACTATTCTTCAAATAAAGTAATAGAATTTGTTAAAATCTAAATAAATAAATAAACAAATAATGCTTTCAGTTTAAAGAAACCCCTGTAGGACACTTTATGAACATTGTGTCTAATACATCAAATAGTATGATAGACATAACAGAGGTTTTTTTTAATTAAAGCTTTTAACAAAAGAATTTATCTGTTGAAATGGTCTGTGTCTGTAACATACAGTATAATATTTAAAATACTCAAAGTGCTTTCCATCCTGCCATTATGTTCAATTTTGCTCTGTATGACTCAAGTATGCAAACGGCATTTTTTGTCAAATGTAAAACCGCCGTCCTCTAAGACCTTTCTGAAATGTACCGCCTCCTCCTATTTGACATACTAGTTTTATCTACAGTATCTTTTATTTAAATGCTTTTCCCCTTATTTTTTCCGCTAGTCTTTTCCATTATATATTTTTTCCTCCAGCAGCCTTGAAGTTTAGAAAGGTATGAGGGTGAGTCAAATAAAAAAACATACTATAATAATAATGTGAATTCAGTTTGTACTTGCAAAAGTAAAAAATGCAGTAAAATACTGATACATTGTTCGCAATAGAAACCTTAAACCTGATGGTAATGATTTTTAAATAATCACAAAAGAATAAAGAAACAAAGGATTTTTATGTGACGTAGCATTATATATTAATGGAATGCACAAATATATAAAGTGTTATTGCTGTAGCTTTTTTTTCAAAGTAATATGAATGTCTCAGTGTGGCAGAAAGAATCTAAGCAAAAACATGATGAAGAACGTCATGATTGTGATCTTGTGCAGGTGAAACATCAGGGCTTGTGTGATTCCGGTTGTAGTTGACAAACTAAGCATTTCTTCAATAAGTCTTCAAAAATACCTTGAAGAATTGGCAGGCAACAAAAGTGCATCACAATAATAATTTCTTTGAAATGTCCTTACTACTGGCCAGAGAGAGAGAGAGAGAGAGAGAGAGAGAGAGAGAGAGTGTGTTGAGATGCCTGACTGGGTGTTCGAGAGCAGCACTGGGACACTCGCCTTCTCAGCAAGACAAGCTCACACGCTGAGTAGTGTCTCTGGCACTCACAGCACACCTGGTCTCCATTATCTCCCCATTTCACAGGCCTGCACCCCCTATCAGGCCGGCCTGGGAACCGGCGCAAACGCTTTCATCCTCCCATCATTAGAGTAAGCAGCCTAGGGTCAGGGCCCTGTCCTAAAGCTCTTTTTTCTCAGCAGCACACAACAAATGATTTTAGTTAAAAAGTGGAAGAAAAAACGAAAAATGCAGCAGAAAGATATGAAGAAATCTCAAATTAAAAATAGTAATAATATAAGCAAACTTTGGGAAAATGATTTTAATAAAACTTTACCATGGCTTGTTTCCCAGAGCTGTGTGAAACCTAATGCAGAGTTTTGTGTAACTGAGTCTGTTTTTAAACCTAGAACAAGAGCAGCTTCCAACAGACACTGTGAACATTCAGGGATGCAGGTGTAATTTAAGACGCTTACACTTAAAAACACACATGACCCGGGATTTAAATACGAGTACGGTCGTGCAATGCTGAGTGGTAGATTTATTCTGGTTATTTCGTGGGTATATTCCACTTTATAGCACTCCTCTCAGTGATGGTTGGAGATATATGGTTCTATATATGATTCTCTCTTTCTCTCTTTCTTTCTCTCTCTCTCTCTCTCTTTCTCTCTCCTGACTTCCATATGTTCATCTGTTAAATGACTTTACCAAACCCCTCTGAAAATCTGAGAAGCCCATTCATGGGAGTAGAAAGCAATGGATAAAGACCGCATGTGAATGGTCTTTGCATTATCATTTTAAGGTTTTTTTTGCATGGGGAAAAGAAACAGCCATAATGAAGTGTAATGATCCACTCTCTTATGGCACCATATACATCCCAGGCATAAATCTCCACAAACATCCCAAAGGTTGAAGAAGGTTTCTTCTTCATGTAGAATTCTCAGCACATCCTCTCTTTCTCTCTCTCTTTACATAACATCGCTCTGAGGTTACTGAGATGACACCTAAAGTGAAAACAACTACACATCCATTTCTGCTGAAACGATTTGTTTGGTACTGGAGAAATGAGAGATAGACAGACTGACAGTGAAAGAGACACTGAGAGAAAGAAATAAAGAAAAGGGCAGCCACATTCCCTACACATATTCTCTTCATTACCGAGGAGAGGGGGGAGCCGATCACTCAATTATTGGCTGCCGTCACAGGCTAATATTCCTCCCTGTCAGGCCTGATTTTTGCTCAGTTTTGCTCAGACTCCTTCTGATGGAGCTCATTTCCTGTTAAACAGAACCAGAAGGCGCTGTGAAAACTGCGACACCTGATCCTGTATCCAGAAGACAGGAAACTCACTGCCAGTGGGCTAATGGCGGCCAGAGCACTCTCTCTCTCACACACACACACACACACACACACACACACACACACACACACACACACACACGCATGCACGCACAATCCACATTCCCCAGTTTTTCAGACAAAAGAGCAGAGCAGGCAAAACTTCATGAAATCTGTGAAGTTCAATCACAGCCCACAGGCTGTTTATTGATCCTTAACATAAGAACAGCTGGATTTTTTTTGGAGCGAGCTAACCTGTCATTGTCTACACAGTGTGATACAATCTCAGATTACAGTATATATATATCACTACATTATTTTTATTCCCATTTATATTTGAAAAAAGTATAACCATTGATCAATTGCACAAAAGGTTATAATAAAGAATGGCATGGTATTAATAGCAATATGAATAATCTTCTTCTTCTTTTTCTTCTTCTTTCAGCTGCTCCCATTAGTGGTCGCCACAGCGGATCATCCGTCTCCATACCCCCCCTGCCCTCTACATCTGCCTCTTTCAAACTAAGTACCTGCATGACTTCCCTCACCACATACTTGAACCTCCTTTTTGGTGTTCCTCTTTTCCTCCTTTCTTATGGCTCCATCCTCAGCATTCTTCTACTGATATACCCCATGTTCCTCCTCTGCACATGTCCAAACCATCTCAATCTCGCCTCCCTCACCTTGTCCCCAAAACGTCCTACATGCGCTGTCCCTCTAATAAACTCATTTCTAATACTGTCCATCCTCGTCACTACGAATAAAAACCGCAACATCTTCAGCTCTGCTACCTCCAGCTCCACCTCCTGTCTTTTACTCAATGCCACTGTCTCCAAACCATACAACATCACATGTCTCACCACAGTCCTATAAACTTTCCCTTTCACTCTTGCAGATACCCTTTTATCACAAATCACTTCTGCCACTCTTCTCCACCCACTCCACCCTGCCTGCACTCTTTTCTTCACTTCTCCAACACAAGCAATAATAATAATAATAATAATAATTATATATATATATATATATATATATATATATATATATATATATATATATATATATATATATATATATATATATAAAAGTATTTCTCCTGAGATCATCTTCACAGTGGAAAAATATGATTAATTTTAATCCTAACAACATCAAAAGACCAGACTGTTGCTTTTTATTAGGCATGCAAATTTATGTGGATTTAATTAGATGAAAGACTGCTTTGCATAAATAAATGTAAATGATTGAGGTCCAATACCAAAAATAATTAAGAATATCAGCAATCAACTGGCAAAGACTGATTGTACTCTCTATTGTTTTTTTTCTATTAACCACCTTATTATTCATTTGCAATGTTTTATTTAAAACTTTATGGACTCTACAGAAGTTTGGATTTATTTGGTGCAGCTACAAACATATACTGTATTTCTGTAAAGTCGGTAAAAGAATGAATTGTTTGGTGAAATGATTTTGTGTTTACGTTGTTTGGGACAGGAAATAAATATACTTTTGACTTCCTTTATTTGTCATTCATTAAGAGATTTATTCTTGTCACATTCGATCCCAAGCCCCATTAAGGAAACGCTGGTTTGAGACGCGAATAAAACTTGGATGGGATGCTGGTCCATCACATGGCACTATGTTCACACTTATTCACACTTTGGAAGACTTCAGAGCTAACCAGTCACCTGAGAGGTGGGATGAAACTGGAGAACTACGAAAAAAAATCAATATGGACACACACCCAGACTGTAACTTATTGCTCTGAATGGAACCAGGGGTCCAAGAGCTGTGGGAAGACAACACTGCCTAATACACTGTATGTTAATAAATGAAAAAACTTGTCAGTATGAGGATTGGGATATCAAATTGGACTATTCATCTTATTCTGCCTATCACATTTACATCAGATCAGCATTTAATGGCTTGTTTAAAGCTTGTTTAAAGCTGAAATGTACTTCTTTGCCTCATTTAAAGCATGGACTCGTTTCTCCTATTTAAATCTATTATTAGAACCCTCTGTTAAACACCTCTTCTACTGAATCCTCTTCGAACATCATTTCTCCTGACAGATGAGATTGAATTAGTCTGACCTGTCTTCGCAACCCAAGTGTAATTTATTTTTTTTTTTTTTTTTACGTCAATAGGGTGAAAAGACACTATGCCACTATAACTGAAAATGCCAGAAATGAAAAGAGAGGAAAGAGAAGAATCAATAAAAGAATGCATATGTAATATTATCCTCTCCACACCATCACCATAACTACAATCTTATCCCACTCCACCTTTCCAAAATGTTCCCTGACCAAACACTTTTATGTTCAATCATCATGTTGGACTGTGAGTTAGGGATTAGTCCCTAAGATTTGAAGAAAGATTCTTGGTAAAGGTGACATAGGCACAGTATACAAGCGTACTGGTATCATCAAACAAAAATACATCAATACAAACAAAACAGCCACATTAACTCAAAAGAATAACATAATGTACAGATGATTCCTGAGAGAAATCATTTGTAACAGTACATTGCTCAAGAGTCTGTGAATTAAATACAAGACTATGGAATAGAGAATAGTGTTTATATGCTTGTTAAGTGCTACTGAAGTGGCTGTACCAGGGAAGATGCAACAGTCTGTGGTTTTCCTCTAAGTTTCTGTGGTCATAAAGCTGGTTTCCAAATGGCCAGAGAAATAGCACTTCCCTTTTAAAACAATCCAAGTGATCACTTATGTAAACATGTGCCTTTGCAGTCACACTTACCAAGAGTTCCTCAAGTAACTTCCTAAACAATTTCTACTTCAAATAAAAAAAGTCTTCAATTGTTACATTTGATTCAATATAACATTTAGAGGTTCTACAAGATGGTCACCAAAGAAACCTTAACACTGCGTTAACACTTTTAGAAAAGCTGAAATAAAAAAGGAAATGCTCACACATTAACCATAACACCAGCCTTACCTTAACCATAACATTAACCATAAAACCAGCCTTACCTAGTATGATCTGACTTACTAGGCTAGGCTCTGCACTTTTAAAGTTAGCAACATTCAAATACTCACATTTTATTTATGCTATGTTACAACTGTGTAATAATTAAATTGTAATATTTTATGTTAATGTTCTTATTAATGTTTATTATTATATATTTTATTTTTGCTTCAACCAAGAGCTATGATATGAATAGAACAGGAGACCTGCTGTGACCACAGCAGCACATTTTCTACACAAGATCTACACACTGTCCAGTAGGTCCGCATAAAAAAACAAGCACGTGTTTTAAAACAACAACAACAAAAAAACCATCAAGGGTGAAAGCAGTCTAAAAAGAGGCTAAACTGAAACTTTTTTGGTGAAAGAGTGTAAGCTTTGTGCCACTGTACCCAATAAATAATAGGTGTTGAAGCTTATACTTTATCACGCTGGGGGCAAAAGTTGCTCATTTAGAAAAAAGGAGGTCTCTGACACCAGCATAGCATTACTACAACTCAAACAGAAGAATCAAGATTTGTAATACCCCTAAGACACAGTCCTCTGCAAGCCTTCTGTGAGAAACACGAGCTTCCTCATGAGCAAATGGTCTGCTAAGGGGTAACTACATTTGTGCTCAGCGAGGTGGGCCTTTTACCTCCAGGCCACGCAGTGTAAAAGTTGGAGCTCCGTATTAACCTAGGCGTTAACCTAATTTCACACATTATAGCTTGGAACTGGCATTGGCACAATGCCTCATCTGAACCTCAGTGCCATCTGGTTTAGGGCTGAAAAGGAAGTGTCTTTTCACGCTGATCCAATTAGAGTGTTTTTAATTTATTCGAGATGTACGGTTGCATGTTAATTGGCTCAGGATGCCAAGTGAATCTGGATCTCTTTCTCACCAGGATGGTCCTCCTGATTGGTAAGACAGTGATGGGAGGTATTAAAGCGCCTAATCTGCCTAGGAGACACTTAGAGCATGCTTTGGTCTCTACAGAAGTGTGTTGTTACAGAGGGAAACACATTGCAGGGGATCCACTGGCACATATATTAAAGAAACTTTTAAACAATACCATCCCTGCAGGCACGACATATTGGAAACAGAAGAGCTTATGTACGACGCCTCGGGAAACACGAGCAGGGATGTGGTGAAAAACATGTTTTCAGACATTGGGCCAAATCCCTGCCCACTGACCTTACTGTGGATCCTGACACTCTACCCTTTCTGTGGTATCACGTTTCCTCTCGTTGTGTCTAATGTCCTAAATCATACGAGGTGCCAGATGGAAAGGTGCACAAAGCAAAGAAGGTCTGAAAATTGTTATTAATAATAATAATAATAATCATAATTGTGTGTTATTTTGAGTTTACAGTATAAAATGGGAGAACACAAGGTGGAGGTTCCCTCCCTTCTCCTCATAGTGAGGAGCGAATGAGGCCTGGCATCCACCCCCTGGTGTTATTCAAGTTTTGTGAGAGCATCTTATTTCATGCAGAGAGACATCTTGCATTATAATCAAACCAATATGATGCAACTGTGTCACATTCCTCACAGGAATCTACTGGCTGCTGTTTTTGTAATGAGAGGGGGAAAGAAATATTTCTGCAAGGGGTGTAGAGAAATTATCAATCCCGTGTCATGAAGTCTGTACCTATTTTAAAAATAGCAGTATATAAAAATGACAAGGTTAAGGGAACACTGTGTCTAGAGAAGCATTATTTTGAATTTTGACAGCGCAGTGAAGATAAAAATACAGTGCTGCGGTATGAAGGCCTTCATCGATAGTTGCAAGCAGAGGCAGATTTCCAATGTTGCTCATGTAAGGGGAATAAAAATGTGCCCATGTTGGTTATATAAGCATTGACCATAAAGTGAGTGTCTGTGACAGCAGGACAGAAGAACACATCTGAATGTAGTACACCCATTGCACAGCTGAAAACCTAATGTTTGTCCTGAGGTTTTTTCCCTACACCATCTGGAAGCATTTCTGTCCCCTCTTCATAATCAATAACAACCTTATTAAGCATTTAACAGAGCATTGGCTCAAACCAGACATTAAAGTATTTTGTATTTGAGAAATGGGGTTCTGAAAATTGCAATCTTTCACAAATCCCTGAACTAAAAACCGTATTCAGAAGAAAGGTTTTAGCTTTGTAAAGATTTCAAGATTCCACAAAACATGGCTAAACCTCTACATCTATTAACCAATCTATTAAAAAACATTACTGACAGAACTGTAAAAGTCATTTTACCACAGAATTTATTTTATTTCTTTATTCAGGTAGCATCAGCATGTCAGAATTTTCAATAATTATTATTTTTTTGAAAGTTTAGAAATAGTCAAAAATTCAAAAAATGTGAAATAACAAAATAATTTTATTGCTTTCGAGAACATTTTTGGACAGATTTTGGCATTTTTTCTTTCCTACCTCTATATAAATACATTTCAGTTTATGTAAATTTTGTTTTAATTCTATTTTTATGCTGTTAACAGTTGAAAAAAAGAGTACGTATAAAATCAATATATTTTTCAATTATTTTAAGCAAATACATTATTTGTTGGTATAGAGGATGTTTGTTTTTATACGTATTAGCTTTCATAACAGAATAAGATTGCAATATGAAAGTTCTGAATTTGATGAACAGCATCATACACTTAAGCTTTTGTCTCATTGCCTAATTTAAAAGCCACTCGCATCATGTTAAACACAAGTTGTATTATTATCTGTTCACACCACTTATCTCTCTACACACTAACATTTTTGAAGAAATAATCAGTAAATTCACTGATCTTGTTTTTGTTTCATTGCCTGGTTAAGGGGCTTAATTTATTATAAAAAAGGGGGAAATTAACATTTTATTAAACATTTGCCCTGACAAGAGTACGAGTGACTCTTCAAGCATCATTCTTTATTTAATGATAATATGTTAGTGAGAGCAGAATCACAGATTTCTTTCCAGTCAGGATCTGATTATAAATTAAATTGTTTAGGTTACAGAATATGAATATTTTCTAAAATTGAATATTTTCAATATATTGAAAATTATGATTATGATCTTTTAACTCCACTGATCTAACTAACATATTTACACTAACATCATAGAAAAAATAATTGCTAATTATTCACAAACCGGATCACCAGAATTCCATACCAGATCGTTCGAGGCCCGGGTTACCCCAGACTGCCACAGATATCGTTAGCCAACAGGGTACCGGTGGAAATTGGGATACTTTTAACCAAAGGATGAGAAGAAGAAGATGTCTACAGAGGCAGCAGGAAAAGGAGAAGTGTAGGAGAGTGGAGGTTAGGGTGGGAACTTTAAATGTTGGTTCTATGACTGGTAAAGGGAGAGAGTTAGTTGAAATGATGGAGAGGAGAAAGGTAGACATGTTGTGTGTTTAGGAGACCAAGTGGAAAGGGAGTAAGACCATAAACATTGGAGGTGGGTTTTTAAACTGTTCTACCATGGTGTGGATGGAAAGAGAAATGCTTTAGGGGTGATTCTAAAGGAAGAGTGTACCTAGGCAAATTTCAATGGGCATGTTAGTGAATTGAAAAGAGGTGATGGGGAGGTGATGGTAGGTATGGTCTTAATGAGACAAATGTATAAGGGCAGATAATGGTAGATTTTGCTAAAAGGATGGAAATGGCACTGGTAGAAACTTATTTTAAGAAGAAGAAGGCGCATAGGGAAAGAGTGGAGGAAGGTGCAAACAGGACACTATGTTCTATGTGGGAGATGCAAACTAAAGGAGATTGGAGACTGTAAGGTGTTGGCAGGGGACAGTGTAGCTACACAGCATTGAATAGTGGTCTGTAGGGTGGTTTTGGAGGTGAAGAAGAGGAGGAGAGTGAAGACTGAAAGAAGAATTAGATGGTGAAAACTGAAGAAGAAAGGCTGTAGCGTGAGGTTCAGGGAAGAGGTCAGACGGGCTCGGTGGTTTTGAAGAGGTGCTGGGTGGTTGGGAAACTACTACAGAAGTGATAAGAGAGACTGCTAGAAAGGTACTTTCCCAGATGAGGATGGGTTTCCTTTTGAGTCTGGTTCCTCTCAAGGTTTCTTCCTTATGCCATCTCGGGGAGTTTTTTCCCTTGCCACATTCACCACCGGCTTGCTCATCAGGGACAAACGTACTCTTATAACGAACATCTTATTCATTTTTATCACCACATTATCTGTGTAAAGCTGCTTTAAGACAATGTTCATTGTTGAAAGCGCTATAGAAATAAAAATGAATCGAATTGAATTGAATACTTGGTGTGATATCTGGAAATAGAAAGGAAGACAAAGAGACGTGGTGGTGAAATGAGGAAGTGCAGGACAGCATAAGGAGAAAGAGGTTGGTCAAACAGAATTGGGATCGACAGAGAGATGAGAAAAGTAGGCAGGAATACAAGAAGGCATGGCAGCAGGTGAAGAGGGATGTGGCAAAAGGAAAAGCTAATAAAAAGGCATACGAAGTGCTGTATGAGAGGTTGGAAACTAAGGAGAGAGAAAAGCCTTTGTACCGATTGGCCAGGCAGAGGGACCGAGCTGGGAAGGATGTGCTGCAATTTAGAGCATTGAAGGATGGAAATGGAAATATGTTGACTAGTGAGGAGAGTGTGTTAAGAAGGTGGAGGGAGTGTTTTGAGCAGCTGATGAAAGAGGAAAATAAGAGAGAGAGAGGGTTGGATGATGTGGAGATGGTGATGCAGGAAGTGGATAGGATTAGTAAGGAGAAAGTGGGAGAAGAGATTAAGAGAATGAAGAGTGGAAAGTCGGTTGGACCAGATGACATACTGGTAGAAGTGTGAAGATGTTTAGGAGAGATGGCAGTGGAGTTTTTAACCAGATTGTTCTAAAAGATTTTGAAGGGTGAGAAGATGCCTGAGGAATGGAGAAAGAGTGTGCTGGTACCGAACTTTAAGCATAAGGGAGATGTGCAGACCTGCAGTAACTACAGGGGAATAAAGGTGATGAAGTTATGGGAAAGAGTAGTGGAAGCCAGGCTGAGAAAAGAGGTGACCATCTGTGAGCAACAGTATGGTTTCATGATGAGGAAGAGCACCACAGATGCCTTATTTGCTTTAAAAATGTTGATGGAGAAGTATAGAGAAGGTCAGGCAGAAGAGGTGCTGAAAGTGGATGGATTTAAATACCTGGGGTTAACAGTGCAAAGTAATGGAGAGTGTGTTAGGGAAGCGAAAAAAAGAGTGCAGGCAGGGTGGAGTGGGTGGAGAAGAGTGACAGGAGTGATTTGTGATAGAAGAGTATCTGTGAGAGTAAAAGGGAAGGTTTATAGGACTGTGGTGAGACCTGTGATGTTGTCACTCCAAGTTCGTTTAAGTTCTTTTCAATGTTAAAACTTCATGTCATCATGGAGCTCAGTTTGTGCACAGTAGCATTGTCAATGCTGGAACAGGTTTGGGCCTTTTTGCTACAGTGAAGAGAAATTGTAATGCTACAGCATACAAAGACATCCTATACAATTGTGGGAATAAACCACATACATTTACATAACATAAAAATTCATCAATGTAATCCGATTTCATTGTTTAAACAGAACATGATTTTAAACAGTGCTGCATTTGATCCTCTATAGATGTCACAGTGAATCGAAGAACTTCAAGTTGCGTTTTATTGGTT
Source organism: Silurus meridionalis (assembly GCF_014805685.1). Lineage (NCBI taxonomy): Eukaryota > Metazoa > Chordata > Actinopteri > Siluriformes > Siluridae > Silurus > Silurus meridionalis. The sequence goes on from NC_060892.1 coordinate 15,566,822, forward strand.
CGAAGCCACAATTAGCCTTAATTAGCTGAAAGAGCCACTTCTAATTAGTCTATTGAACACTCCAATTTCTTCTCTTCTTTTTAATCAGAGAATGAGCTATGAGTAAGTGGCTAAGTGCAATTCAATAGTCTTTGAAATAATAATATCAATATTAACAATAATAACAATAATAATATTACACTTTATTTAATCAATGTAGTCTTTCTAATATCTCTGGCCATTTAAAAAAGGTCACAGGATTAAAAAAAAATTGCTTTTTACAACTTGACTCAACATGGAATAAAAACCATAGCAGCTGAATGCTGAACACGTTGCCATCTATTAAGTTTAATCTGAGATTCCAAAGAAGAGAGTATTACAGCAATATAAATGTGAGGTTAAGAGAGCACAAGCCCGGTTTTCAGCATCTTTTAGATGAAGCCAGGAGATGTGAACGGTTTTAATCGAGTGACCTAATATGGGGTTCAAACGTGAAAAGTGTGTTTTTAAAAAAATGACACCAAGATTGCAAACATTTAGACTTAGGTGTACGATTTAACAGTGATGCAATATATATAAACTGAAAGCTCCAGAGATGATGATAGTACAAGCATCAGAATATTAAAACATTAATATTTACCTTTTTATTTTTACTTACTGCATACTAGCATATGCTATGTACAATGTTCAATTGTTCAACACTATAGTGGTATTATTTTTTATTTTAAATAAATGATTTCCTATTTAATTATGAAACTGAGCTCGAGTTTGTGTGTGCATGCAATTGAAATTCACCTCACAAATCAGGAGAAAAAAAAGCCAGAAGCCATGCTGTATTTATGCTCATACTTTTTAATGTATCACAATGAGCAAGAAACATACTTGATGAAATATTTTCAAAGGAGTATATTCAATTACCATCTACAATCAACTTAACTAGGACAACAAGGTTTTTTGTGACAAAAGTTTTTCTTTAAAAGTCTGAAGTTCCATGTGGTTTATGTATGTTAGTCTCCATGTAATTTGGTACAGTTTGGAAATCTTCATCATATAATTACAGTAACAAAAAAGCTAACAAGACTACAGTATAGAAAAGACATCAAGAACAACATTTTTGGTTTAACTTGCTCTTTTTTTTTGTACATTGCAAGGCTGTTTTTTCTACCCTCGGGTGGGCTACCTGGAGCCACTGAGCCGTTCTTGTGAGGCTCAAAGGAGGAATAATTCAAGAAAAAAAAAAAAAAAAAAAATCAAATTAAATCAAACAAACGAACAAAAAACAAAACGGATTTTTAAAAAAATGTGGCACCAGGAGTCACGAAAGGAACAGAGCTCCATGTAGCAGTTTGTCTTTGAAATTGGAGCTCGTGGTTTTTTGTTTGGTTGCTTGTTAATTTTGGTTTCATTTGCTTTTTCGTGTTGAACTGCTTCCTCAGGAATGACAGCCAAGAAAAACCCCTCACACTCCTCGAACAGCGAGTCTTTTATTTTTCAATGGATGATGAGATTTTTCCCCCTCCCCAGCTGACTCCAGGTCAGTGCTGTCCTTCAGCGTGACGAAGAAATGAAACAGGTAGCAACACCATGGACGGGGGCGAAAATAGAGACGCGTGGTACTGTCCATCCTGTGGATTTGATCCACGATTCCCAAAGAAGCAGCTGATCCAGCCACCTCCACAAGTCACCAGGTTTATTCCTCTCTGTTTTCTTATACTGTACGTCCACTGGTTGCTAAGTCTGTTTCCGTAGGCATATTGTCAGTAATTAAATAATGACTTGATATTAAGGGGTGCCTCTTATTATTTTTCCTGCCTTTGGCTCCCATCCCCAGTTTCGACAGCCTTCCAAGACATTTCAACAACATTTTTCCAAAGCTTCCCAGAGTTCTGTTCTCTTGGTTTTCCTTCTTTGTCATTTAAAAAAAAAAAAAGTCGATGTCTTCTTTAAATATATCTATATCTGTATACATGTTTCTTCACAGTGGGCAAAAAGGATGACCTCTACAGCAAAACCTGCCTTCTGTCTCTCTCTTTGCAAAATGTCCACAAAAGAAAAAAAAAGAAAAAAATCAAGTATCCCAATGAGAGTTGATGTATCTCAGTCATGTGTTGCATTGTGCCACAATAAATATACACTCATCAGGGGCACCAACTTTTCATCTGCATTATGCTTTGGCCACATACATATATTTAATGAAGTGAATAATATAAAAAAAAAACTGCTCAGTACTTCAGTATCAATTTTCTTGTTACCGAATTATTAGGGAAATAAAAACAAACTTTCTCTTGTACTGAAGAAACAGCTTCGCAGTTTTTAATGTTTTGGTGTGAAATGAAAGTGGAGAGAAAAAAAATATATAAAATACAAAACTAAATAAATTGATGTTGGCTCCTACAAAAAGAAAAAAGAATAAACACACCCCCCCCTCTTACACACAGACACACACACACACACACACACACATATAAGTCCATGCTGGCAGAGTTGATTGCGAGGAACTGAACTTTGTCCATCACAAAATAAAGAGCCAATTAAATAAAGAGCACACTTTGGAAGCAAGAGATCAAACATTGTCGAGAAAAGACAGATCGAGAAACATTGGTACACCATTAAAGTGGCCAGGTCTTAGAATAAGAAAAAAAAGTGATTGAAATTTAAAGCTGGTGTTAAAACATTAATTTATGTATACAACAATGAAAGAATGTCAACATTACAAATTAATATACATAAAATAAAATACAAATAGTTATAAGAAAATAATAATGTCTGACATGATTTGAAATGAAAGTCAAAGCAAAAAAAGCCATATAAAATAAACTATACATCATAATTCTTACAAATAATTATGGGAAAAAACAATTAGGTAAAAGGATTGAACAGAAGTGGCAAGCTTTGCATACCAAAGAAATAAAAATAAAATAAAATAATTGACCAAAAATGAATAGCATGCAGATTTTTTTTAAACACCAAACCACATTGCTCTGCAAGACTGAACACTCTTTAACACACTTCCTAGATTGCAGCAATGTACCATGTAGGCCAATACTCTTGCTGTACAGTTGTGGCCAGTTTAAATGAATATTTCGATTAAAACAGGGGAAATTTCGATTAAAACAGAACCATTTCCATTGACCTCTTTGGACAAAAAGTTAGGAATCACCATCCAAAAATATTAATAAATAAAAACACTGCTTTTTTTTTTTTTTTTTTTTTTTACCCAGTCTTATAATGCTTTGGAATGAAGTTGTCCCTTAGAAAAGCTGTACTAACGCACACCAAAAAAAATATTGGCTTTACACCCTGCAGAAACCTGGGGCAGGTCCCTACATGATTTTTCATGAAGGGGAGGCCACCATTCCACACTTTATTTCTTTCCCAGACTCTTTGAAAGGCGGAGAGGCGTGATGACACTAGACCAGTGAGACATGTCAGGACCAGATGCATTACAATATGTACATTTTTTGGTTAGCCACTGTTACATGATGAACTATTTCAAGTGCACAAACAGCCTTAAACGGCTGCGGGGACGTAAACTCCCTTAAACGGCGATGCTGCTCGTTAGACCCATGATGGCGGAATTACAGTCACATTTTCTTTATAACTCGGGAGAAAATAGACTTGTACTCAAATTCAATATAAAGATGCTGTCATTTCTTAAGAAATCAGATCTGGAATGCACTGTTCTTTACAAACATAACAGATCATTGGCCTGTTAGAAAGAAAGAAAGGATGAAAGAAAGGAAGGAAGGAAGAAAGAGAGAAAGAAAACAATAAAGCCTAAAATGTCCTTTGGAACATATATTCACAGTCTTCAAAGTTCCGTTTTTGCAACAAGAAGAAAAAATGTCGCAGAGGCAGGGAAATGGTTTACTTGGTTGTTTTTGTTTTCTTTTTCATTTTTTTTTAAAGCTTAGCCAAGAAGTAAAATGAGCATGCATCTAGGTATTCTTCTTTTTCAAAATCTACATTAGCAGCAAAACGTATGTCCTCAGAGACCAGACCTTATACATTTTCTTTAAAAACAAAACAAACACAAAAACAACAAAAAAAAAAGGATCTCGTGTGACAAGAAGAGTTAAACAAAAAGATTCTCCACTTCTATCTTACAAACTGCAATGGCTCTGTAATGGTGCTACTCCACAATGCAAGGACGAGTGTCCTTTTTTGGTTTTTGGTATTCTTGGTATTTTTCTACGTAAAAAAGTCACCTGTCTGCTTGCAAAGAAGCGAAGACGGCAACTCTGATGCGTACTCCATTTATTTTAAAACTTTGTTTTCTTTTCTTAAAAACTGCAACAAATTCTCAAGTATAAAGAAGCCTCTTTTCTCATCTTTATGCACCAATGGTGAAAGTGTTTAGTCTTTGGATTTTCTTTTCGTTTTAAAGCGTGAGAATTATTATTATTTTTCTTGTATGACAACAAAAAGAAGGAATAATATAAAATAAAAAAATTTTTAAAGCCCATAACAGACTGCAGTCACACTGCATAAAACACACATCTGCTTTGTAGTGCCAAAGGAGACAAAATGCAGTGGAAGCAAAAAAGAAAAAAGAAAAGGGAAAGTAACACACACACACAAAAAGAATCAAGACAGAGATAAAGTAAGTCGAGACATTTGTAAGTGCACAATAGGTAACACAAAAATAAGTGAATAATCATTTTCAAACAGATCTCTTTTCCTTTTTTTTTTTTGGTCAGGTGCTGCACCAACCGTCAAAGGAAAGAAACCCCTTATGAAAACAAAGGGATTCTGCCGAGTCTGTTGGTGGCAGTTTGGGTGAACAAAATCCAAGATGCAGATTCGACTATACTGAAATAAAGTACAGATCAGTTCCTGCTCCTTAATCTAGTCTATTGGAATGACCAAGACAACATCAAATGAAGCGCTTTAAGGTTGGACAATACAAAAGCTAAATGTACACAAAGATTATTCAATCTACCATACTGTTTTAAATTTATTTCCAATGCAACAATCTACTTAACACGAAAAATGTTTATATCAATCATAAATACAGTTTTTTTTTTCGTTTTTCTAAAAAACAAAAAAACACAAAAAAAAATTCTCACTGCGTTTCTTGTTTGGGTAAAGTGGGAGAGTTTTCTATCCCATTTAACAGAATTTTAGCAGTTTAGCTACCCATTTGGATTCCCAGAAAGCTCTGTCTTAGTTCATATAACTTCCAAAAGAAATTCTATTAAAAGCAATACAAAAACAGAAATGTTTTCTAATTTGTCAGGAACTAAATGAATAAAATAATGTAACATAAAAAAGGTTGTGAGCTGTTGACCTGAGAATAAAATAGACAATACATCATTCTTTTTTCTTTAGCAAGACATTGGTATTTGAATGCTTAGATAGCAAGAAAACGGTAAGACTATTCTCCCATACAGTACATACTGGCTTTGTGTGACTGTGCTATTAGGTGGACGTATCTATGCAAAGAACGGGGTTCATTTTTATCTAGTTCATTGTGTAGAGAGAATCTGGGGCCCATCGGATTTTTTTGTGATTTTTGAGGCAGTCCTTTGCAATGCATTCCCTTAGCATTATCCACGTGTTAACTGCAGTGTTCTTACTTATTAATTAAATATAGGTGTATACATATAGCTATATACTTAAGTTGAAACAAATTAAAACCAGCATGTTCATATGGGAAAACAATCCACTAACATTTAAATTTTTGGTTACAAGCTTTGGAATTGCAGTTAGTCTTTACACATCTTTTTTTCTGAAATTGGTTTGTATACTTTTAAACATATTTTAAACATCGCCTTTTTTTTTTTTTTTTAGCTTTTGTGTTTTATTTCTTTTTTTGTTTTTTGTTTTTTAAAATATTGTCCATCGTTGAAAGCTCTTTTACAGTCTGATGGAGTCTGTTCCTACACTAGCCATATTACTACTACAACTATCACTGTCTTTGAGACAGCTGGGCTGCTGTGGCTCCTCTGCCAACCTGCCCAGCCTGTCTGCTGATTTCTGACTGCTGTCAGAGTCAGAGTCATCGGTAAAGACGTCTGTTGGTATCGAGGTCTGAACCCCTGAGGTGCTCAATGAACTTGAGGTAACCGTTGAAGGTGAGGATACTGGAGGAAACGAGGACGATGTTGAAGGGGTGGTATTGGGCTTTCCAGCTAAAGCTTTTGAGAACGGGGCCTGGGGCCAGGGTTTGCTGGCAGCTGTGGTGTTAATTGTGGCAGCTGTGGCAGAGGAGCATGAGGATGCAGACACAGATGAAGATGGCGTGGTGTTTGACATTGTTGGCGCGGGAGATGTTGCGGTGTTGTTTGGGTGGGTGACAGACTGCGAGGTAGATGCGGTGTTAGGATTGGGGAAGCAGGCTGAAGAGTGAGGTAATAAACTAGTAGCGTGCTCTTTGGCATTTCCGGCTGATCGTGTGATTGTTCTGTGTTTGTGCAAGGATGAATCCAGGTGTTGACTAAGTGCTTTGTCCCCATCCAGAGTGACATTACATGCCAGGCAGTCATAGAGGCTACCTTCAGCTGTACTGCCACTGCTAGGGACTCGAAGCAACATCTCTTGCAGGTTTGCCACAGACTGACCAAAAAAGCAGATCGACTTCAGGTGGCTGATAGCTGCTTCCTCTTTGCTGAAAACAGTTTGACACTTGCGGCACGCCAGCCGATACTGAACTTTGGGGACAATGTATTGGTCAAGAAGGGGGTCTACACCTTTACCATCCACTTCATGCTGCTCAGGGGGTAAGTTATTATGCGAAGAGGTATCAACTGCGAGAGTGCCCTTCTTTTCCTCTGTTTTTACTTGATCTTTGGCAGAATCTTTGCGGTCCACCGAAGGCTGCGAAGAAGCTGGGGTTTGGCTTGCTTTCGGTTGCTGGATTTGCTGAAGCTGTCGCTGTTGCTGCTGAAGTGCTTCCTGCAGGCTCTGTTGATATTGCTGGTAATGCTGGAGCAGTGATCCTGGTGATAACCCCATCAAGGCTTGTGATAAAGCTGGGTTGTAGGGGAAAAGACTTTCCATACCATACATAGGCTGAAGGTATCCACCCTGAAGAGCTCCTGGAATCTGAGGGGCATAATATGGAGAGAAACCTGGCATAAAGTAGGGCAGGAACTGGCTGGTAAGCAGTGCTGTTGGATCAGATGCTAAAGCAGCCTGCAAAGCCTGAAGCTGAGCAGGATCAACCACATATTCCATGCCAGGAGTTGGCATTGAGGTGGCTGGAACAGCTGTATCTGGTTTTTCTTTCTTGGCACTGGCAGCAGAAGTGGAGGGAGCAGGAGTGCCCGCAGTTGAAGATGGTGTGGAGAGCTTCTTGGGCTTTTCTTTCTCCCTGGCTTTCTCAGTTTTCTCAGGACCTAATTGGTTGGTCAGGGAGTTTGATGTTGGTGTGGTGGTAGTAGTAGTTGAGTGAGCAACAGAAGTGCTAGCCTGAGATGGGCTGGGTGAGGCCAGGGAGGAAGAAGAAGGGATCTTGTTGGGCAATCCAGATGTGGGGAGACTGGGTGAAGGTACACTGGCACCGGACATGTTCATAATGTTTGGTGGTTTTGGAGGGGTTAAAGCTAAAAGAAGACAACAAAGAAGGAAAGTGAATTAATACGAGCATTGAAAATCTATTCTATATTTACAATCAATTATCACACTATATAAAACATGTTATTAAATAAGTTAATATATGCATATTGCGTCTGACATTTTGAAGGCTACTAATGACATACCTGAGTTGGTTGAGTTAAAACCTGGAAGGGAAGGGCTCCCAACCCCTGGCAGAAGAACCGGGGGTATTCCTTGCAGATTCGGATAGGCTGACTGCAAATTGAGGGCTTGCAAGGCTGGACTGTCAAACATCCCTTGCTGCTGCATGGCTTGCTGTTGTGCCAGACCAAGAACTTCATTGGCTTTCTTGATGCGATCCATCTCTTGCTGGGCCATTAGCTGACGAACAGTGGCTGGGTCAAAGTACTCTTTCTCTTTGTCAAGCTGGCTTCCAATAGTTTCCTTCACCTTGGATATGTGTTGCTGGGAAAAGATGTGGTCCCGCACTGATAGACGTGCACTGTATTTTACACCACACAATGTGCACTCCGTCTTAGGCCCCTCATAAGAAGTCTGGTTGATTCCAAAGTGCTTAGCCATACTGAGCTTAGCTTTCTTTTCTTTAGCACGAGCATTCTGGAACCAGACCTGTACAACTCTTTTTGGGAGTCCAATATCATTGCCGAGTACCTCACACTCCAACATTGTAGGAGTCCTATAATCACTAAAGCAGGACTTAAGGACTTTCAACTGGAGGTTAGTCATCTGAGTTCGAAAGCGCTTTTGGCCTGGCCTGTCTCCACTGTCAATACTTCTACTTCCGGATGCACCAGGGCTTGGTGAGCAGGGATCAGCCAGACTAGATGTTTCACTATAATCCACCATGTTTTCATTTTCAAAGTCTTTTGCATAATAACTTGTCGCTGGGCTCACTAGTCCTGAAGACATCTGATCATCATTCTCAAGAGATGGGACTGATCCTCCAGCCTTGGACAAGAAATCTCCACTGTTGTGGCTGTGCTTCATATCAGTATTGTCATTGTCTGCATTTGCCTCATCACCAGTAGTGGTGTCTGTAATTGCAGTGTTCACAGAAGAACAATCATCATTATCAAGCTTGCTCTGATCAAAACTAATGTTTACTGATGACATGGTTGGGCTTTCAAACTCCTCCATTCCCTCAACCTTAATTGATGTTGGACTTAGGAGTGCCCTGGGAGACAAGTCCATAGTTTTACTCACAGGTGACAGAGATGAGCAGTGGCCATCATTATTAGAAGAACCAATATGAGAGAAGTTAGCAATATCCTGAGGATCCATCTTTAAGTGCATACCATCTTGTTCAGATAGCAAACCGGTAAGTGTTATGTTGTAACCAGCGCGCTTTGCTTCATGCCAGTGACGTGAACGAATGTGGGCTTCGAGGGCAGTTTTAGCTTTAAAGAGGGCACGACAGAAGGGGCAGCGGCGATGGGCTTGAGCTGGTCCGACAGCCCGAAACTGTCCTTTTCTTTCTCTTGCCCTAGTGTTTTGGAACCATACTTGCACCACCCGTTTCTTGAGCCCCACCTCATGAGCAATATGGTCAAGCATCTTTCGGGTGGGGTTAGAGTCTAGTAAATACTTCTGGTAGAGGATCTCAAGCTGCTCTGGTGTAATAGTGGTTCGTAGGCGTTTGTCTCTTTGTGGTTCTTCGCCACTGTTAGTACTATCGTTTTCCCCAGGACTAGTGCCAGCTTTTTCTTCCAGCTTTCTCTTTAAAGAGTTCATGGTGGATGTAGGTGTTGATGGAGAGGTGGCCGAGCTGCTTGGTATTTGTGGCAATGCTCCTGCTAGGAGCTGGCTAGCTAGCAAAGGATTGCTGGGGTCAAACAACATGAAAGGCATGTCCATTGGGCGGTCCAAGAACTGTGGATGAATAAATTGGTTTTGAACGCTCAGGAAGTGAAGCTGCTGGTGTTCTTGCCAGTGCTCAAATGAAGGAAACGCAAGTTTACACTGCTCACACTGGTAGGGAATCATTTGCTGGGCCAGCTGCTGCTGTGAGGCTAAATGGGAATTAAGAGCCATGAGAGAACTTTGGGAGGGGGTTTGGCTGGTATGAGAAGCAGAGGCTGATGCAGCACTATGTTGTTGCTGTTGAGAGAGAGAAGGTGAAGAAAGCTTTGCATTCTTTGGGGTAAGTTGAACATTCTCCTCTCGTGGTGCTTTTTGCTGTGGAATATCTGCTGGCTGACTGCTTTCCTGTTTCAAAGACTGTTCTCTAGGACCCAGAGATGGTTCTGCAGAGTTTTTGGGTTTCTCATCAAAAGTGTTTGATGTACTTGTGGATATACAGTCTACCTTCTCAGATGATGTTATATGAGAAAATGAAGTGGATGAAGGTGGAAGAGGGCAGAGGCTTGAGGATGATGACATTGGTGTGTGCCCTGATGACCCAGACAATGAAAAGTATTCATGTGAGAGATCAACAGAGTCTTCATTTTGACTGTCATATTGCCCTTCCTCATCCTCATCTTTGTAGCAAAGCTTCTTTTGATGTTTAATGAGATCAAATATCCGTTGGAAGACCAGACTGCACTTCTTGCACTGATAGTTCAAGTTAGTAGTGCGAATGTATCGGTCATTGGAAAGCTCACGCCGCTCGCCATCTTTTACTCCATCTCCCTGGTTCTCATAATTTTTCCGAGCTTTTTGCCTGGCATTCTGAAACCAAACAACAATGACCCTAGTTGGTAGGCTCAAAAGATTGGACAGTTGCTCAAATTCATCATCTTTAGGGTATGCATTAGCATCGAAGAAATCCTGTAGTACTCTAAGCTGGTAGTCTGTGAATCGTGTCCTTGAGGACCTTTTACTGCCATAGGACTCTGGTCTTTGGGGTTCAGGGGAAGGTGGCTTAGAGTCAATTTTGACATCCTCCAGAGTAGTGATTGGGGGATTGTTGAAATTATAAGGTGAGTCTTTGTTGCGCTGTCGTTCTTTGAAGAGTGTATTCCGAAACCAGTGCTTAATGACTTTTTGTGGAAGTCCTGACTTGTCTGCCATTTCTTTTATTTGTTCCTCATTAGGTGAATTGTTTATGTCAAAATACTGCCTTAGAACCCTTAGCTGGTCATCTGTAATACGGGTGCGAGGCCTCTTATTCTGCTGCTGCAACATAGCAGGTGTGAGCTGCTGCTGGTATAGTTGTGCAAGGTCACTGGCTAAACCAGGTTCAACAGCTTGTAACTGTGCAGGAATTTGAGAAGGTAATGACTGGAGTGACATTGGCTGCATCATGAGTGGAGAGAAAAGAGGAAGATCCATAGGCATTGAAATCTGAGGTAGTGGACCTTGAGGCTGTGGAGTTGAAGCAGTTGGTGGAGTGATTGCGGGGGCAGAGACAGGTATATTTGGTGTCGGTACTCTCTGTGGAGGAGGTGGAGGTGGCGGGGGAGGAGGAGGTGGTGGTGGGGGAGGAGCAGTCTCAGGTGTTTGTGGTCTTAGTGGGTACAGCTTGTCATACTGTTCTCTGTACTCTTTAGCAAACCTTTCTAGTGATCTAAATGGAAAGAAGGCCTGATGGATATGCTCCTGGTGACTTTTTAGTATTAATATGTTGGAAAAGAGCTTTCCACAGGCTTCACATTCCAATTTCTCCAGTCCCTCAACAGGGTCCACAACTCTAGTGATACCACCTGTGGCAGTTGATCCAGACACAGATCCTGTGGGCTTTCTCTGAGCTTTCTGTTTATTTTCATTGTACTGAATCACCAATTCAAATCCAAAATTCTCCAATAGCACTTTGGTGGCATTACCACGAGCATCTGATGCAATCCTTGGTGGAAGGCATCCATTGTCCTGATTCAAATTAGCAATAGTCTGTGGTATATCTTTCTTTTCTTTGGACTTTAAATTGTCTGGGATATCCTTTGGATTATGATCTTCTGATTTATCATTAATTTCTTTATCCTTTGGCAGATCTCTGTCCTTCTCACTATGAGGAACAAGCGACTTTGGTTTTTTTTCTACAGGGTGTGAGAGAGATGCACTCTGCTGAAGTAATGCCATTTGGCTTGATGCCTGGGAGTGGGAGTGGGCTTGGTGCTGTTGCTGAAGGTGATGATGCATCAGTTGCTGTTGTAGGCAGCTCTGTTGGGCCTGCTGGGCCTGGTTCTTCTGCTCCTCCAACAAAGAAGCAGCAGAGCCACTTAGGTTCATTGAAGAACTGCTCAAGCCCATTTCTGGATTCAGCTGGAATTCTGCCCCAGGGATATAGAAAGGAAACAGAAGCTGTTGCTGCTGAAGGGGCAAAAGTGCATCTGCTGTCATTGGGAAGTGCTGGAGAAGTGGGTTGAACAGCTGGGACTGAATAAGGGCAGCTTGCTGTTGGAGCTCCTGCTGAAGTTGGGCCTGGGCTTGCGCTTGAGCTTGTGCCAACTGTTGCTGCTGTTGGAGTTGCTGGTGACCTCTTGAGGACAGCATGTCTGCAAATTTCTTTTTTTTCACCTCATGGGACTCAGAAGAAGGAGGATGAGAAGTTGAGTTAGACATGGACTCAAGGTTCTGGGACTGACTAAGCTGGTTTCCTCCCAGGATGCTCTGTGCTGTCTGAACCCCTGCTGGAGAGCAGCTGTTGTTGTTTGAGCTGGTTGTTGAGTTAGATGATGGGATAGGGCTGGGAGTAGGAGTGCTATTTGAAGTGCCTCCACTTAAACCGCCACTGCTGACCGAACTGGAGCCTCCACCTGCTGCTTCAAGTTTGGCCGCCCTGGCTTTAGTCTGGTGCAGGACAGAGCGCATATGAATCTCCAGTGTAGAGCTTTGACTGTATGCAACATTGCAAGTGCTGCATTTGAAGGGCTTATTATCAGGACTGCTGGTTGGTTCTGGTTGACCTGTAGTGGATTCCTGCAGAGCCCGTTTGACCTTATGCAAGTGCGACACAGAGTTATAATGTACCAGTAAAATATTCTTCTGGGTAAAAGACTCTTTGCAGACTGTACACTTAAAAGGACGAGAAGGGTCTAAGAACTTCTCCATGGTGAAATTGGGACCTTTCCTAAACGGCAGCGCTCGCTTGGGCTCAGATCCAGAATCCTCTTGTAATGATCCAGAGTCACTGCCAGTTGGACTCTGTTTCTCGTCTGGATCACTGTCCTCTCCTTCTTTTTCATCTTCAATGAGTCCTCCATGGTCCTCTCCAAGTGAAGGGTCACCGATAACCATGAGGTCTCCATTCATTAGCAAGCCACCATAGAGTTGCTGAAGATCAGCTTCACTCAGCTCAAGGTGACTGGACTCCAGGTGTTTTTTCAAGGCCTGTAGTGTCCTGAAACTCCGCTGACAAAGACAACACATGGTGGCTGCTCTGATGACATGGTATTGGGAATGCAACTGCAATTTCTCAATTGTCTTGAATGCCAAACTGCACTGGTTGCAACGGTACTTGTAAACATGGCGATCAGAAACAGGGAGTTGTGGCCTTTTGTTATGGACCTCATTGAAGTGCACCTGGAGAGCATTGGACGATTTAAATACTTGATTACAGCCCTTTTTCCAGCAAAGGAAACCAGTAGTTTCATCTCTTGCAGGATGTTGATCTTCAAGAGGTGATTTGCGAGATTCGATTATGTCTGAGACCAGTGAAATTCCTTTATCAGCTTCAACATCTGTAGCATCTGCAATCGGATACAATAATAAATTTTAGTGATATAAAAGTAGGACTTTTTTGTGTATGCAAATAATTGTATTCTATTTTCATAGGTTTTCACAGCTGGTATTCAAAATGTTAACAATTGTACACACCTGTTTGTTTCTTTGTATCTTCAGAAGTTGAGTTAGACAAGGATTGGGGTGTGTTTTGAGAATCTTTCTCCGGTCCAGGGACTGGTATAAACATGCTTGCTGGCAAAACCTCTGATGTTGCCACCTGAAAAATAAAACACATAGTGTACCATGTTAATTCTTTAATTCTTCTCAACAGCCACTGATAAGGAATGCAGGATACCTTAAATAATTGTTTGCTTAGTTTTTAATAACTTATAAAAAAAGTCTATGTGAATTGAGTTTGTATAATTACTTCTACAATCATTCGTGTAAAAAAACGTTTTTGTCAATGAAAGGTTTCCCTCCACACAAGCAATCAAGTTATTAATGTTTTTTTATTTTAATTCTAAGAATTTGCACTTTGATCACTGATGATGTTTGTCAAACTCTGGAAAAGTTCTGCTGTAGCCAATTAGTGTGATGGGGCCAAGAAGTCTACCCTGGTCAGCTGAAAAGCTTATTAGGTGCCTAATTAAATAATTCCTTCTCCTCATAAAAGTGTATCACATTTCAGTGAAAAGCTCAGAGCACAAAGCACAAAGAAATTCCCTGTTTTTTTTTCTGAACAGCTTCCATTCTTTTGTCGCATCTCGATGCCTCTTCTCTCCTCTCATATCCCCTTTTATTCCTTTCTCCCTCATCCAGAAAGGGGAAAAAAGATAACAATTCATAAAAATCACTCATTAACCAGCTCCTATTTAACAACAATCAGTGAATGAGATTGGAAAAAGGGCTTGGAGATGGAGCACTGTCTGCTTCACCTTCCTTCAATTAACAGAACAATCAGCCTCTCTACCTGGGCTGCATTTCAATTCCTCATTCCTTCCCATCTACCCCTCCTGCTCACCTCTCTTCCATGTCTAATTCCTACTTTCATTCTATGTTTATGTCCTTGTGTGCCAATCGTCTTCTCTTTTTTTCATCAAACTACCTACACCGCACACCCTTTAGTATCAGTGTGACTACATAAATGTTTAGATAAGAAAATCTATTTTGGATCATTAGAGTATATTTAACATGTATCTAGAATATTCTTTCATTCTATTTTGTTTTTTTTCCCACTAATCAGTACATATTCATAGACAGGTTTTATGGTGCACACAGTAGACTGAGTGCTCCCAGTTCTGAAATATAAAATCTACCATGTACAATCATCATCGAGCCCCTGACTGCATGAAGGACACTGTCTTCAAGCAGCTACTTTAAATGGAACTGTTAAGACAGCTCCATCCATTAAAATCTGATTACTCTATGCAGATTCATGCTGGAAAATAAATGTGATTTTTATTTCTTTTTTCCACAACCACATGCTCCTCCAAACTGAAAGGTGTAATCTAATGTGGCCAGTATGGAGTTTTGCAAAGCAAAACACGGCACTGATTTACATTACAAAGTGAACTGTTTCTAGACAAGTGCTTCATTAAGCTATGAGAGCCCAGCACAGCCAGTATCCCAAGGTCATTTTTTAATTTGGACTGTCTAATTCGCAAAAACACTGTTCCAAATGGCTATCATCTGAGCCAGACTGAGATTTAATGAAGCACAATTATTTTCATTATCCCTATCTAAGACAGACAGAAAATGATACACAGACAGAGAGGGAGGGAGGGATTTACACAGAGAGAGAGAGAGAGAGAGAGAGAGAGAGAGAGAGAAGAGCAGACAAATAAAGAGAGAGCCTGCTCGCATTTTTATGCACTGTCTACAAGAAATGAGTCACCTATTTCCGAATTCATTAAGAGTGCCTGTCTGACATGAGGGGATAGAGTAGCTTTACTCTCCTTCTACTTGTAAAAAAAAAAAAAGGGAAAAAAGAAAAAAGGTGCTGCTTTTAATGTGTATTGTATTGCTCCAGTGTGTTTTTACAATGTGCCACTAGTGTAGGGAGACCGATGCATTATCATCTCTATAAAAGAAAAAATATTGCTACCTGGCCCTAATAATGTGTTCATCATTTGCTTCCTGGCTGCTGAGCAGAGACGGCATAACGCCGTTCAGAGGCACCCTTGCTCTGAGTGATCGACGAGTGAGCAATTCCCCTCCACAGACAAATATAAACATAATTATTTCTCCACTTCAAATATGGAAAAATAGAGCTGTAGCATCCTCCATCAACTCTGCAATAATGCTCCATGGTAGAGTCGATGGGATGCGGTAGGTGATGAAGGTGAGTTGCTTAAAGAAGAAATGTATTACAAAGTGGGTCTGTCTGTCTGTCTGTCTGTCTGTCTGTCTGTCTGTCTGTCTATCTATCTATCTATCTATCTATCTATCTATCTATCTATCTATCTATCTATCTATCTATTTGAAATCCTTTATAAAATAGAAATCTTATAAGCATAATGTTAAATACACTGTGCATGCCATGTGCACAAAATACATAAAATTGTGTTGTATGATTTCTTATCAACCTATTCATACAGGGTGCATAAGATTTGATCCCATACGATCTTCAAATTATTTATTTATTTGTCAAATTGCATGCTGCATGTTGTGAAGCATTGGATGTATGCATAATACTATATACTATATGTTTCTAAAGAGAAGAGTGTGCTGGTGGGTTAAAAAGGGGAAAATAATTAAATTAAATTATTTGCCCATATAAATGATCTGCTTGTTCGGAATAGCTCTAGAGTAATTTGCAAAATGGAAGGACTGAGAAGGCAGAGATTTTCTCTGACGCTGTATCGACTGATAAAAACAACGGCCATGTCGGTACAAGTGTTTGGGCAGAGGATCACCCGAACCATTCGCAAAACCTTTCACCCTATCAAATCTGAATTGTAATGAGTCAACGAGATTCCTGCAGGCCGTAATGAACACTTTCATGTCATCAGTGAGAAGGAAGAAGAAGAGATACTGTTTGTTAAGACGTGTATGGTTAAGAGGTTGTGAGTCCCCTCACGCCGTCAGAGTGGGCCTTTTTGCATTAAACGCACTGTTTTTCTTACAAAAACAGGTAGACAAAAGCATAGAAGGAGGAGGTCAGGTGCTCTGCTTTTTCTATTCATACCAGCCTATAGAGGATTCTTAGTTTTCTAATAAAAAAATAGAAAGTCCCCACAAAAGCCTAATACCATGACATTTACCCTAGTATAGTGAATCTAGGGTACTTATGTACAATTAAAGAGATTTATTTACGTGGTTGGGCCAGAAGGTCAAAAGTAAGTAGTGAAGTCATAGAAAGACAAGTCTTTTACAATATAGTGCTGCACAACAAGAAGCAACTAGTTTCTGCTTCACTCGGAGGAACAAAAACTGTTGTTAAAAGTGTAAGGTTCAGAAAGTAGGTTGAGTTTATACCTAGTCTGAATAAAAAAAAAATATATGAAATTCACATTTTTTTTTTGTTTAAATGCAACACGTTCTATTTTCACTTTGCTTTCCTACATTATCCATGGTTCTGTTTAACTATTTGCTGGTGCAGTTTAGAAAAGGGAGATATAGCCCTCGTTTCATCTCTAGACAGAAATGCAGTTGAAGTTCTTGGGTCTGGCTAGCTGTCTCCACTTCCTCATCCATACACTTTGCTTAATCAGATCAGCTTTCCAAGCTTCAGCATTCATTTTAAACCAACGTCAATGCAACTGTGCTCGTCATCACTTCTTGAGTCTCCACAACTGCGATATATAGCTGATACATTAATGCACATTAAAGAGTCAAGTGAGAAAGAGCTTAGTATAGAAATATGCTTAGAATAGAAAGCAGATTTCAGGCTACAATCTGAAATCCAATTCAAATACAAGCCTAGACAAAGTGAGCAAGGTGTTTTTGTTGTAATTCACGACACACACAGAGAACCAAGCAAAACCTCTCTGTAGGAAACTGAGAACACTCACAGTGGCTATGAGCTTGTCGACGCAGTCCGGTGCCACACTGTGGAGGTGCGTGAGGTGGAACTGCAGGTGGACCTTGTTGTTTAGCGTGTCCTGGCACAGCGGGCATCGCAGCATGGGCTGCACTGAGTGCTGGGTCATCACGTGCATCCTCAGTCGGTTCAGATCTGTGTTGGTGAACTTACAGTAGGGGCACTGGTACATCTGAGAGAAAAAGAGAAAGAGAGAGAGCGAGAGAGAGAGAGAAGAAGAGAGAGAGAGAGAGCGAGAGAGAGAGAGAGAGAGAAAGAGAGAATTATTATCCTTTCAAACAGTGTGTGTCCGTGTAAGACCCACACTGTAGTGTGGCAGAGGTCTGGCAAACACTTCAAAGGCCTCTCATCTGTCGAATATCATATTGATTTTCCACCTTTTGCACAATTAGCGATGCAAGAGCAGCAAAAACGGGAGAAAAGTAATCTTCAGGACAAGCATGCATAATGCAGAAAGGGCAGTCTAATTCAGGGATTGCGTACACCTGCATTCTGGCATACCTTCGAGTTGTTATTTGCTTTGTCATATAATTAAAGCTTGAAAAAAATATTCTGTATAATCTGGATATAAATATCTAAAAACCCCTTTCGTTTTGAAGGGTCATGTGTGCTTCAAAAACAGCAGCAAAATAATTCATTTGATGTTTAATGTACATGTTAACAAAATGACTAAGCGCAAAAAAAAAACCAGGTTCAGGTCATGGTACTGTGTACAATATCTCTGCATGCAAAGACTTCTCGCATAGTTACGTATCTTTTACATATACACATAGTCATAGCAAAAGCCTTATAGACATGTTATGGCCAGGCGACTTGTTCATGAAAAGAATTAGGTATATTTAAATTCATAACAATCTCAGTGTATTTAAATAAAACAATGTTTGGCATTGTTAGTGATAAGCATTTGCATACACGCCTTCTCATGTGAACGAAGACCACATGTCAATCAAATATAATTTCTACACACATCCTCCGATACTGAAGCAATGTTACTTTGGTAATTTGACCCAGATGTTTTTGGTCCTAATGTCAACAGATATCCTCCTAAAAATGCAATTCTAATTATTTAATGTTTTCTTGACTCTCACCTGCTCTCCAGTGCTCTTCTCAGACGTCCGGGGACGCTTGGAAGAGACGGAGCTCTCTGAAGCCCCGGACACTGATGGAGGTCGTTTGGAGGGAACCGGTGACTCCGTCTGATCTCTCTCTGACAGGCTGGATCCTGCAGCTTCACACAAACAAAGACGAAAAAAAAAAAAAAAAAAAAAGCATGGTCAATTTCTAAAAGAGAACCTTGAACCGTATAAATTAATAAGTACATAAAGAGGATGTTATTATGATAATTCATGTGCACATATCATTATAGATCCATGTTTATGGTCATGACATGGATTTTCCATCTGAGTAGATTTGGAGTTAAGGTTTGCTGCTGTAATCATAAAGCCTGCCCTGTGCTCAACCCAGAACTCTTATTCTCATATCTGCAACACACTCACTGTTTGTCTTTACTCTTTTAGTCCTGTACACTGGTGAAGCCTTTGCATTAGTAGCCCTCTGTACAGATATAATCTAATTTGAAAGAGCTAGCATGATGTAACCAGGTATAACCTTACCATTGGCCTCCACATTCTAGCTCTGACTGATATGAAAGCAATCTTCACTGAAGAAAGTTGAAAGCTCAGGACTAGGCAGCTCATCTCTTGCTCGTCTTAAAGAGAATCCCACATTGTGCTAGCCACAAACCGTCACCGAAGTCTCTAATGTGCTCTGCTAGCTGGCAGAACATTAAAATCGGCTAATCCTTTTAATGCAACCTGCGCAGCCATTAACCGCCTCCTCTTCTCTGTCTCCGCAGAGCGAGGCCGAATAACAAGAGGCTCAATGCTGCACTAACGGCTAACACAGTCTAGGAGGTAAAGGGATGAGAGAATAGGAGGGGCACAACACAGAGAGCACGGATGAGCTGAGTAAAAATACTCGAGTTAAGCCGGGCGCTTGTAAAGATGGTAAATCCAACAAGAGCTTGAAAAGGCACCACATGCATGAGCCTCCTTTGGAAAGAATCCGGCGTGAAACGTAAAACTCTAGCATACTCTTAAGGAGGCCATAAAGAGTTAAATTTGGTGTGATTTGTCCGGGGCAAATTGAGAGCGGGAGAAACAGAGTTTGTAAGCATGTGGGTTTGTGTGTGTGTGTGTGTGTGTGTGAGAGTGAATGAGGGGTGGTCGGTGGGTCAGGTTAAGCCCAGCTGACCATGCTCCTTCTGCAGACATTAAAATGTCAGGTCCAATCAAGGCCAAGGGCAGCTGAGTGCTGGGATCAGTAAAGACCCGTTGCTTTGGAGCGAGTAGCTTCTGTGCACTATCCAATGTGCCCTTATTAGCGTCTAGTCACTGCGAATCCCATTAGACACAACCACCAATATAAAAAAAGGAAATGTTAAACAAAAGAACCTCCCATTCACCGCCATTAACCTCTGGTCTCTTCTATAGCACTGTCCCTGCCTCTGCATCATCTACTCGAGTCAGGTACACTGGCGCAATGTTTCCCTGCCTCTTTACTTGCTCCATGTGCATCTTTACATGCTCCTCTTTCCCTATAAAGCATGCATTATTATTCCTGCTTTGTTGGAAATCCCAGAGATGTGCAAGAAAACGTCAAAACAAGTAGTACAGCCTTGACAGCAATAAGTTCAACCTAGGGCAAAAAAAGCTGAAATATATAAAGGTGGGGAAAAAAACTACCGCAAAATCAGGCTATTTTAATAAAGACATAGAGCTAGAGCATAGAACATTCGTTGTGCTTTCAATTACAGCTTAACAACAGAAATACCACAGCACGTTAATGTATTAACATGTTTGAAGATAATTTTTAGTTACTTTTGACCATGAGCACACCTTTGACTTGCAATCATTAGTAATTTTTTTTCCTCTTGACCACATGAAAATACACATGAAGAAATCTAAACCTAGACACTAAGCTAAGTTAGTTGGTTAGCTGCTGGTAGTTTTGGTTGGAAAGAGCTTACTTCTGGTTTACTGTGTGCCAACGTTTTAAAATGAGTTATTTGCAGCTGTACTATAAATAGGATGAGTCTACACCACCAGGTGATGAGGAGTGCTGTACTGAACCATATAAAGCCCTGTTAGAACTCCATGAAGCCGATCAATCACCAAAAAAGAAAAAAGAACAAAGAATGTACTTCTGCTTCCAAACCAAACCAAACCAAACCAAACCAAACCACCGTGACTAACGTCCGGCTACTGTGTCATGTTTTTGGTTTTACAGAGAGACACACACAAAATTAAACACTGATGTGATATGGAGCAAAACTGGAACAAAAAATGGCAGCAGTAAAGAGAAGATTGTTGGTTGGTATGCTGTGTGAGTGTGTGTGTGAGTGTCACGGTTGGTTTGGCAAGAGAACACGGCTGTGCAGGTCAGATCCATTAACCAAGAAAGACCATGACCAGAACATAAGCTTTTAACAGAAGGGTCTCTGTCTCTCTTGCCCTCCCACAGGAGTGAAGGTGTTTGTGTGGGTGATGTTCCAAGCTCCATGTGTGGGCAAGAGATATTTATCCATCTTCATTTCGCCCTAAATATATAGTGTAAAAAAACAAAAACAAAACAAACTCATGGAATGAGCTTGCTCATAGTATTAGTAATATTTGTTTTGTGCAATCAGGATATTGCTATTTTATTACTGGAGCAAATCGCTGCCAGGGTGTTCAGATCTCCACCTCATTTTTTCTTAAATATCATTCTCCGCTTATAACGAAAACCACTCAGAAACAACAACACGAGCAACTCCAGCAACAACGCAGGGACTTTCCTCTGCCGGCACAAAAGCCAAGTGTAAAAACGAAAGTCTCATGAGTCAATTAAGTGATTATTAATTCATGGGCCTTTCCGTAAACTGACTGCTGCTGAGTCCCGTAAGTGAATTGGACTTTGGCACCTTCTCTCACCTCCTGGAGATGGACTGCATTTCTCAGCCAGGAGGTACTGAGTGGGGTTCTTGGTTCACAGGAGCAAATAAAAAAAGCATACTGTGCTGTCATCGAGTGTGAGACTGTTATGAAGGACAGACCAACACTGAATTCAAGTTTCCTTGAGTATTAAAAAAGGCAAAAAAAAAGGCTTTGTGGTTTCATGGTAACATGACAAGCTGCATTTTTTTTTTGAAGGTCAAAAGAGTCTGTTTATAGCTTCTATAATGTAAGCATTAACATTTATCCTCATTAGAGCACCTATTAAAAAGCATGTTACTCCATAATAAATATCAAAATATTAATAGTTTACAAATCTAATTGCTCTAGTATGAGGTAATTGCTCTAGTATAAGAGGAATGATCACTTCAGTAACTCTGACTTGCCACAACAACGTGCCCTTGATCATTTTTTTCTATAACGTGAGCGTGTGTTATATTTGGTAGAGATTATTGTTCTTATAAACTCACAGGGAATAATGGCAGATTGTGGACACCGCATGACAGGAGCAGGAAAAGCAGGACATATCCCCTTCTGTTTCACCTATTTCAGCCCTATTTTGATATAAAGCTCTGTTCTCATTGCACCACCCAGTAATCACCCTTCAAACCTTACCTTCATTTCTAAACTCTTGCGGATAAAGTCCAGTTCTCGCTCCCTTGATAATTTAAACCGTAATTGGCAAAAGGTGGGTTTAACTCCCTCAGCTCCCCAATGTTGCCAGTCATTCACTTGTAATATCCACAGGACCAAAAAAATAAAATAAAATAAATGAATAAAAGATCTCACCCCACCTCTGCTCTGTCCCCTAACCCCACCTCCTCTCCTTCTTTTCATGTCTCGTCATTTTAATCTAGGGGCCGCTCGGGTGCCCTGAGCGACAGAGGGCTGTATTCCATTTCACCTCATATTTCTCAGGTAATTACTCTGCATCAATTAATTTCAAATAAAGAAAATTACAAACCAAGGCCTCATTGCGAACGCAACTTCATACTGAGCCTCATCATATTAAGCGTGCTATCCGTGGTGTAAAAAAACTGCTAAATGAAAGGACCACCTCCAAAGCGCTCGGTGAAAGAAGCGGCCGTGTAGGCCTACGGGCAAAGGCTGCTACAAAGCCAAATTTAAAAACCGGGGAATTAAAAAGCAGATATTAATTATCAAGCATGTTATTAATCTTCTCATGTCTGAGGATGCACACACACACACACACACACAGTCTACTCTATCCACCATTTGTAAAAATTTGTGCTCACATATTCATCTTTTCCTGTTCCTGACTGTACTGTTTGTTAATTCTACATGGAAAAACCTATTTAAGTGACCTCATCTTTTTTTCCCCCCTTTTAACCAACACACTAATTTGATAGAACTTCAAGTCAAGTCAAGTCAAGTCAAGTCAAGAGGGCTTTACCCTATTTTACCCTATTTTATAATAATTTAACGGAATGATATGCTTTCAGACTATCAAACAGCACCCTAAACCCACCTCTTTACCTGTCATGCTAATTCAATCCAATTATGGCACAGAAATCTAACACCATCACTAATCATTTTTGATAAATTTCCATTCGCTTATTATTATTTATTATTTTGTGAGTACGATACAAAAATCACACACACACACACACACACACACACACACACACACACACACACATATATATATATATACGTTTTATATATGATCTATATATATTTCTTTGCTAGATTCTTTCAAACACAAATCGTCCTTCAATGCTGACAAGTTCCTTTTTTATATTAGCAATTTAAAAAGCCATATTAATATAGCCAAGTGACTACTCTGACAGCAGGTACATTTATGACGATTATAACTCACCACTACATGATGTCCCACGTCCACGCAATAGCTCCTATAAAAAAACCTAGTGATGGACATCAGAGCTATGAAATGCATTTGGTAAAGAAAAACGGAGGCTGCAGTAAGGAGCTTGTGCATCAAGGGGGAGCTGCTGTACACCAGTGTAATCAAGGAAATAGTCAGTGTCTGGGTATTCACCCTTCTCCTGCTCTGTATACCCCTTTTTTCTCTTTTACACACACATTTACACACACACACACACACACACACACACACACACACACACACGCTCCCTTGTGTATCCATTCTCCTGGATTCATACATCTGAGTAAATATATAAAAGAAAAGAGATGGAACCAATTTGGCTGGCTGCTGTGTTCGGTGTCACAATCCGGATGACCTGCTCTGCAAAATAATTTTTCCTCCCTCGCTCTGGCTCCAGTAATTTAAAAGTCAGGGACGATGCGATGAAACGAGATTGGGGAGGGGAAAGGGGGGGTTTGCAAGGAATTATTCATAAACCTCAATTGCTCGGGACCTCCATTCCTCCTCCCTCTCTCTTTCTCTACCTCCCTCCCGCCTTCCCCACGCCTCCTCCCCTTATAGAAAATGCACCTCAGTCGGAGGCCTCCCTGTACATTTATGTTAAACACGTCAAATCATATTGTGGCAGCTCCTGCAAGCCCTTAAGTATATTAACAATCACACTCGTCTTTTTTTTTACACCCTACCTCATTGCTTCTGTTCGCCTGCTCTACCCTCTCCCTCTTTCTCCTTTGGCATGTCTGTATTGTTAGCTTTGATAAAAAAAAAAAAAGAAGAAAAAAAGGAAAGGTCCCTATCATAGCACTATCCATCCATTTTACTAATTCTGCCTCTGCTAGGTGAGAACAATGTCTGTGGCCTTTTATAAATATTTTATAATGGCTGCTGCGGTACTTATTTGGAAGGATTGAATCGTTATCTCAAAGAAGAAGATCTGATTCTTTTATTATTATAAAAATTGTATTATTATAAATTTTTTTTACAACTACACAAACCTGCTTTTAGAAGTTATTTGTCTGCACAGCGATTTTCACTTCACTAGAAAATATCTGTAACCTGTAACCATCTAATGCATACTGTATAAAACACAACATGGTGCTGTTATAAGAAAATAACCAATGGCGTGAAGAAATGTCACCTTTTAGTCACCTTTAGTGCAGTTATAGTTACTGCTTTAACAGCACAATTTGACAATAATTACAATTTTTACATTCTAAACAACAACAGACCCGTTGTTCTAGTTTATTGTTGCATATTCGATGCATGTAGCATGTCCGAGAAGCCATTTTTTTCCTCAATATGTCATAGTAAATATAAACAGTCGTTCCTTTCCAGCATCTGTTTTTGATTTAAAAAAAAAAAAAAAGAAAAGAAAAGAGAAGCTTGTCATGCCACTGAAACCGCAAAGCATAAACAGCTCGGTCCTGAAGACTGTCAGAAAATTGAAAGTTACAGTTTTACCGCTTAAGCATTGACGCTGGAGACAGCTTCTGTAAATGTTCAATAAACGTAAAAACAAAACATCGCACGAGAAGAAACTACACCATAATCACTGATTGTACATTTTTAGCTACAATCCACGTCGCTGTTTTAAAAAAATGTATTAATCAACACATTGTGGCCAATCAGAATCCAGAAGTGGTATAAATACAGTGGATTACATCAGTGGAGTGCATCACATTTTTAATCCCTGTTCCAAAAAACCTCCTCAAAAACAGTGTTTTTATGTCTCACCTTTAACACTGAATAATTACAAACTCTTTCTTTTTCTCTCCGGCTGTCAGTGTGTTTAAAAAGCGTCAGTGTGTTTGATGACAAACAAACGCAGTCTTTTAGCAGATGACATGCTTAACACACGTGAGCAGGCTTCTCTTGTGTCTTTCTAAATGCGTTTAATGAATTGTGAGCAGCACTGTCAGTTTTTTGGGAGGGTGGGGGGAAAAAAGACAGCCATCACATTGACGGTAGCTTTAAAAAGGAAGACGTTGCGGGGTTTTTTTTTGCGCTAATGCTCTCTATCTGACAGCGAGTGTCATTTGCAAAAGCAGCCAGGTTCCAGGGACGAGAGGCAACTTCAATAATGTTAATTACAGAACTTAATAACAGAGCCGGGAAATTACAGCTTAGCAGCGTCTATAATAACGCAGCTCGGTCCAAAAACAAGAGTTAAGTAAAGTCGGCGTGCGCCATCCTCCGCTGGTATAAATAGAAAAATGTAGGAGAATTAAAAAAAAAACTTCCATTAAGGAGTAACCTGAATGTGAGATCACAATGCCATGAGGTTTCTCACCTCCATCCTCCATCCCCCTGCTCACTTTTCCTCTCTCCTTTCACCTTTCCTCAGACATCAAACAGCACAGTAGACCTGGCTTTGTAACGCTTGTGCTATTTTTAAACTAAGTGTTTCTAATAAGCTGCTGGAAAGCCTGTGAATTTTTCATACACAAGCACGTCGTTCTCTGGTGAAAACACAGAAACACACTTATTTGGTGATTAGCAACTGACAGGAGGGGGGGCTGGAAAGGAATCGAATATTCTTGTATCAGATTGCGTGCCTTGCAGAAACAAATGCAGGGGTCTTAATGTGAAGAGTCATCTTCCCACAGCACCACAGGTATGACTGAATTATTAATGGTGCAGCTCGTTTTAACGCATTTTACGCTTTATCGTATATATTTCACATCAATTTATTTGTATTTTTTTTGCATATCTTTATGTTACATGCCCATCAGTGGAAAAGTGCCACATGCTAAAAGGCGCACAAACAGCTCGGGCTCGTTTAATATTTCAAATTTTTTTTTTTTAAGTTGGAATATCAAAGACTGTAAAAAAAAAAAACGGCTTCAAACGTAGCAATGAACTTTATCAGACTTTCTGCATAAAATATGAATCCTTTGCAAATACTCCCAATTGTTTCTACTCTAATTTTCGTTTTGAATGATGTTGGCGAAGAAATAGATTAGAGAGAGGGGATGAAAAGGTTTTTCTCCGTACGATTCACGTAGGACCGCGTGATTGTTTCTTCGCTCGTGTGCGCCGTCTCCTTCATTCGTCAACAATTTAACTAGCATTGCTACCTATCACACTGAACCAGAAGTTATAGCATAAAAAAAAAAACTCATTGATTTTCTAAATATTTGACTTATTATTAAAAACAATATTTAAAATGTTATATACAAATTGTAAAAATATAATATTGTTTTTATTAGTTATAGAATAATATTAAAATCCAGTCATTAAATTAATTTGATTATAATTTCTTTCATATTTAAAATATACAATCTTTTAAATATAAATGCACCTTTATGATAGTGTATGTTGAGAAAAATGTCATATATTGAGCAAAAATCTGTTAAAGTTACACTACAACTAGTTTTTTTATGATAAACGTACTGAAGCTATAGAACTCTACATGTGACCCCCCAAAAAATGTCTTGTTCTGACTCTGTCACGGCCGTCGGTACACATCAGTGGCGTAGCAGCAGACAGACAGAGACATTACATTCCCACCTCTGCACGCTATCTCTGTACAATCCTTCTCAAATCCTAGGCCTCTCTCCAGCTCCGCCGCCTCACATATGACAAAAAAAACCTGATTTACAGTCTGACCTGCCCCCCTTTAACCCTAACACACCTCTCCATGCAATCTGACACCTGCACCTGCCACCATCACCACCCTCCTCCTCCTTCTCCTCCTCAACATGCGCTCTCTTCAAAATATGTGAGTCGAAGTCACATGGCAAGTTCTGTAGGCTCCGCCTTCAAGTCCTACGGAGACTGAACGTGTTTTTTGTCATTTCATGAGATTGGGCTAATTTATCAGGGAATTCCGATGAACTGAAACAGGAAATCCTCCAGAGGGAAAACCGAAAAGCTATTAAATTAAGTCTGATTTGAGGAAAAAGTCGTTTCTAGCTTCGAAAAAAAAAAAAAAGTGGTAAAAGGTGTAATTAGTTAATGAATGTAGGCCGAGGATAAAAATGGTTACTCTCAGGACTCTGGAGAAATAAACACATGTCCCGCCCCCACTCATCCCTGGTCATATGACACCCCTCCCATGCCCCCCTCCCATGCCCCTCCCTTTGGAGACTGAGTTAAGATCAGCCTTACCTGTCCCTTTGGTGAGCTCTTTCTCCCCCCCACACTCTCTGTCTTTGGTTTGGTCCTCCTGGTCTGTGGTGGTCTCGCTGGCAGCCTCCACATCCTCACTCAGCTCGCCTGAAGGGGGAGGAGAGGACGGGATATGTAAATCACCACCCCATCAGAATTGGTGGAAGCACTTAAAGGGACGGTGGCGTCTTTTTTTTCTTCCCTCCCCTCTATAGGAGCGCACAGTGATAGTATTGGCTGAGACGTGTTCACAAAGACAGTGGGTGGAGGCCTTTTCCCTCATCACATGCTCCATAATTAACTTTTTCCCCTTAAATTTCACAGTAGCAAATAGAATTTATTTAACCTTTTTTTTTTAGGCCTTACTTTATTTTCTGCTTTTGTAATTATAGTCATTGTTACTGCCATCATTTTAATGGCTCTCTTTATAAGTATATAATTCTTCATTTATGCAGGTCTATGACACAAATATCTTTATAGCTTCCTCTGTTTTAATATGTACATAAAACCGAAGAGAAAACACACACACACACACACACACACACACACACACACACACACACACAGCGCACACATGTGGTAGAGACATAGACCCATTTTCCAAACGGCAAAGTATGCAGACAGGAAAAATAACTGTGCAAAGAGCCTGTTTCAACTTCAACAGACAAGCGAGAGAGAGAGAGAGAGAGAGAGAGAGAGAGAGAGAGAGAGAGAGAGAGAGAGAGAGAAATTTCCCCTTTTTTCCCTTTGGTACCTCTCCCCACAATCATAATTGCAGTCCCAAGCTGCTGTCTCCTGGGCTTCTCACCAATATCTGCCTTAGTTCATTCCTCAAACCCATGGATAGTAATGCGCTACATATCTATAAAATATATAAATGAATCATGAATTTTTTAAAACAGGGGCCACGATTCATTTTATTTTGCCAAGTCAAATGCAGAAATCCCCTGTAACCATTTTTAAAAGCCCTCGGTTCGATATATCAGCCCCGCTTAAAAGCAGCAAACTCCTAACAACAGATCTCCAATAATGCTATGTGTAAGTAAAGCCAGAGGAAGACACTGAAAAAAAAAACCAGGTAATAAAGTGGGCATCAATCTTTTTTTTCTTTTCTTTATTTCTCCCGTGTGCAAGGCTCAAGCCCCCTTTTTTTCCCCCAGGTCCATGTTTGCACACTAACACTCACTCCATTGATTGTACAGCACTACAGACCAGTCAATACACCTTATCAGTTATTACACATGTCAGCTAATTCTCAGCAAATGTACTTAAAATGTTCGTTTGAACCCCTCCCCAAAAAAAACTAAACACACACACACACACACACACACACACACACACACACACACACACACACTTCCTGTTTCCACTCTGGTAAGCGATTAATATATCGATGGGGCAACAATCGTTCCCGTTCAAATATTCATCCCGTTGTGGTTTAGTGCAGCTGGCAAAAGAGCTCCATCACCGCACTCCAACCCCAAACTTAAAACACTTTTTACCGTCCAATAACGTTCCAGCTGTTTGAAGACTCGCCTGGGCCTTTCGGGCTCGAATGTGAAACCCGAATCGCATGCCTCAGCTCCGACAGCCACCAGATAATCCATTAAACTTTATATTACTATGCCTCTGTGGACGCTCTTAAGGGCTTGTACCTCTGGCCGAACCCTTCAAGCTCCTTTAATGAAGCTTTTCCTTATCACAAATGGCTCTGAGCAACTCATTTTCAGACTAAGTATCCTTAATTATTTCATGTATTTTTTGCTAATTTGCAATGCTCCAGTCATACATCAGATCTTCCTGAATCATTTCCTTCATTGTTCATTCATTTGAATCCTGTACTTTTACAAATATTTATTTGAATCCAAACTAAAAGGCATTGCTATCCTACATGAATATTTGAAATAAATTACATAAATTTGATTAAAATCTACAGTCTCATCTCATGCTCGAAACTCGAAAATCCCTTTTCTTGAAATTGTTCATCACAGCTCATGAAATATTTTTTTTTCCACGATATCATTCAGGCCTGTTAACTTACACATTCTGTAGTACAAATTTTGGAATATCCCCCTGTTCAACAGGATGCTGAATCTTCTAGAGAACAAGAAAGGTATGTCCTTTTGTTCATTGACTTTATTTTGAAAATTGTGATGCTAATACGTTCACAATAAAAGTATTATCTTGCTATACAAAGTACAGATCAAAAGAAAATCATAAATATATTTTGGAAGTAAATCATTAGAATGTCCTTCATATCCCCATGCTGTTAGGATGGATGATATTTAACCCAATTTAATGTAAAAAAAAAAAAAAAAAATCTCAAAACGTTATTGCAGAGTTGTTGAAAGAATAAACTCATGTTCTATATTGTATAAATAAAAAAAGTAAAAAAATCATATTTATCAAAATGACGTTATGATGTGACAGCAAATAAATCGAATCTGACTAACAGTGCAGTAAAGAGCAGCGCGTTCATTTCACTGCTGAACCTACTGCAACTCATTGTACCCAAACTTAACAAGACAAGGTGTGAATGGACTTTCTGTAAACGCAACAGTGATTTTTACATCACCGGATGGCGTCGCTAAACAGATCTGCTGTGTTTCATAAACGCAAATTGCACCGGTCTTAGTTCAAAGTCGATTTTTGTTGCTCTGAAACAAAGCGGTTCGATAAGCGAGCAGCGGCGCAGGTAACATCTTGGTTCAATACTTCGCTTCTCTCCACTCTGTGCTGTGTGCATGGAGGAAGCCGGGGCAAATGATGTTGATATGGATTACGTTGTTAGGGCTTATTGCTGCTCGGATCGGACCGATCCTGCGTTTAAACAAAAGTATTTAAGTGGAACAATTGGATTTTTTTTTTTTTAAAGCCGATTGAAGCATCCTCCATAGATTACACCCTATATATTGCTTTTTATTCTTTCATAAATGTGTATGTTCTATTATGTTTCCAAGGCAACCGGCGATTTCCTCCACGCACAGCACATCCTTGAGCTGGTGAGGCGGGTCTAAGCCATGGAAACAGGGATGATAGCTACCACTCGGGGATCGAGACAAACCCCATCCGACGAAATCCACCTCACGCTACAGAGAGAGAGGCACGCAGATTACACAATAATCCTTGAGTACATTTTCACTTCTGGAAGAGCTAACCATGTGTCTAATTCCTACTTTGCACAGGTACATGCGCTCTTTCATTCTCTCTCTCTCTCTCTCTCTCTCTCTCACACTGACTGTCTCTGCACATTAAAACTCAAGTCCATTAAAACTCACACAGCTGTCACTTTAACGTTTCCCAGGCCAGCTTCGGTCAGTGAGCTCTGCTCTATATCTCATGCTTTGTCTTGCTTTTCCTCTGTCTCTCCCTCGCCTCGACATGACTTCTTCATTTAGTTTTTTAATCAAGATATATGACACTCTCTCTCGCCGCACCTCGCACACTAAACCCACATAATATATGCAGAAATGTAAACGTTTAATTCCAGATGAGCGCTACGTCTTTAAGTGCCGGACGCCTGCGTCTATCCTTCTTCTCATTTGCCATGCCGCAGTACTACACAATGATTAAACTCGGGCCAGCTATAATTAATGAAAGGTCACAAGAGGAGGATGAAACTAGAGGGAGGAGGACGGTTGGGAGAAAAAACCTGAGGTCAATATGTAACTCACTCTAAAAACTCTGAAGAAAAAAAAAAATTAATAAATAGGACAGATGCACCAAAGGTTTTTCTCATTAATCGTATTAATTAAATTGGATAATTTAATAATATTAAACCTTTGCTCTAATCTAATCTCGAATAAATCCACTTCACAGTGGGAGAAGACAGAAGACAGAAATACAGAAAATGTAGGTACAGAAGAACTCAGAACTGCATTAAAGAGATTCAAAAATGTTCCAGAGGGTCAGTATTACAATCCCTATTACACAGGAAAACATCTGTAGCTGTCTCTCTCTCTCTCTCTCTCACACACACACACACACACACACACACACACACACACACACACACACACACACACACACACATACAGTGTAGGGGCTCTGGTAGACCTATAGGTGTCACCCTATACAAGCTGGGAATACGCAAGACACACACACACACACACACACACACACACACACACACACACACACACACACACAGACACACAGACACACACACACACACGTATATATATAAAATGGATGGAGGAAGGGGTAGACAGATATAGTACAAGGCTGTTTCAGAAAAAAAAATGGCAAGAGAAATATGCACAGATGACAAAAGCAGATGCTGGGCAGGAAGTGAGCGTCGGAGATGAGACTCAGAAGACAGCGAGATTACCTTCAGATGAGAAAGCCGAGCAGCCTTTTCCTTTCCTTTCCCGAGGAAGAAGCAGTGATTACACACATACTAATCGTACTGACAGGCGCAAACCACCAAATAAATAATACATGCTGCCCACTGCTCTCCGGCACTCGCTAGCTCGACTGGATGGCCAGCGTGTACATTCGCATCATGCACCCCATGTCCCTGCTGGAGTGTGCAATCCTTCAGAAAAAAAAGGTCAAGCGGAAGTGCACCTGAATCGAAAGACTGAAGGAGGACCTGCTGCCTTCTAGCAAGGCATGAGCTCATAGCCTGTCTCGTTACTCTTATTAAAAGAAAAATCCACCCTGAAATGACTTCTCTAGATTCATCTTCAATGACATAGTCACAAATAATTAATAATTGTATTTATTTTTTAATAACATTAAACTTATTTGATCTGATGGTTGGTCTACATTTCCACAATGCACGTCCACTAGCGTGGTTATGAAGGGATTTAGCCCTTCCTTCATCTGTACCTAAACAGGGTGATGCAGAGGCGCATAGTCGCTTAGTCCAGCTGTCCAGGTCTCTTACCTCCTCAACTTCCAAGCTAATTTTGCAGTTAGTCTTGCCGATTGCTCACTAGCTAACTATAATCTGTGCAATATATCACAACTGCACCATATTGCTGCGTTGCATTTTGAGAGTCCAGTGTGTGCAACAATTTTTCCTAAATATTATAACAACAACAACAACAACAACAACAACAATACTAATAATAATAATATTTGATCCAGTTATGTGAAAGAGACAGAAAAGAACTTGTTTTTCCCATCCTCTCAGGGGAACAACAAAAATACGGCGAAATGTGACAAAAAAGCAGCAGGCACTAAATATTTCAATAGAAATGTATGAAATGTGTTTTAGGGTGCAGTTTTTTTTTCCTTAACATCACCAAAGCACTACTTATCATTTAGATTTCACTGTAAACCCTTGGCTACCTCTTGGTGCCTCCAGTCTTCCTAACCATTCTCCCATTTTCTGATATTCCCCCTGCATGTCCCGCTCCGGACAGCTTCCTTGTTCTTTCAAGCCGTGCTGTCGGATAAAAAAAAGCAATCGTATTTCACACCTCATGGACTCTATCTCTCTGGCTGTCTGGTTTCTTCTTCTTCTTCTTTTTATTTTGTTCCTTCTCCACCACCCACTCCCCCCAATCTGCTAACCCCCTCCACCCCCACTCCAGCTCACTACCCGTTCTCTCTTTGCTCCTACACCCCTTCCCTATATCAAAGCCGGACTGACTCCGGACCGGCCGGCGGAAAATGAAAATGACAGAAGGGGTCTGAGGGACAATGGAAGCACAGGCGCCCATGCTGGGGGATTTCATGCATTGCCCAGTCTTCATATAAGCATCACTGTGAACCATCCACATGTAAAAGCCCCTCTCCCCCTTTTGCTTTTTCAAAACACACACAGAAACATGCACACATAAACACTTCCTCTAAAACCAAAAATCCTAGTGTATTGTGTGCCTGGAAGGTCCGGGCGGCTGGAAAAGCAAATCACAACTTCATGCCAGCACAAAGGATGAAACACAGAACTCAAACCGGAAAACTCCGTAGCAGAGAACCTCAACCATCCTCAGCGTGGTGTGCTTAAACCTAAAACGACTCTATAATAAAAATTTTACGTACGCAACAGCTTTAAGCACTAAATATTTTATACTGTGCTTGTAAATACACACAAACACACACACATACACACAGCTTTGTGGTGTATATTAGGTAAAGCCTTCTGCCACCATAAACACAGAGCATGAGTCATGCTTAGAGACCTGAACGTCACAGCGCAACACACGCTGACCACACTCACTAACACCACACACACACACACACACACACACACACCCTCCTTCCATCACTGCCTTCCTCTACATCCCTTCCTCTCAGGCACATCCCACAGATCCACATCTACAGACACGCAAATAGCCGTTTCTTTCTCTTTCTCTTTCTCTCTTACACACACACACACACACACACACACACACACACACACACACACACACACACACACACACACGCACGCACACACCTCTACCCTTCGTATGTCAAGCATCGCACTGAAAGCAAGCGCACTACCTTTTCGGTTTGGAGGGCCGAGGCCGAGTTACGCGCCGCATCCCCAAACGGGCTCCTAAAAATCCATGCGCCTTGCTCCTCTCTGGCCCCAGCATGACCCCATGATCTAAATGTGAATGAATATTCCGTGCTAGAGAAGGAGGAGGGAGGAGAGAGGAGGGAGGAGAGAGGAGGTGCGGAGAATAAAAGAAAAAGGAGGAGGAGAGATATAGATAGAGGCAGGAGTACAGATGCACAAGAAACTCCAGCTCCCAAGTGCAGCAGTGGCCTGGGAGGCTAATAACTAAAAACTTTAAACAGCAAGTTAATCACAAACAGGAGGGAAAAGCTCACGCCACCCTAGAACAATTCAACCGAGGGGCTCCCCTTTTCCTACCCCCTCCCCGAATACCCCTGTCACCTCATTCCTCCTCATATTCAACCCCATAACCCCCGCCTCATTCCCTCCCATCTCCCCTTTCCTCCTGTGCAATCCTTAATTTGATCCCTCAAGCCCTTTCAAAGTCACTTTTGGTGCTTAGCCTGGATCACACGCAGGCGGGATTTGTTTTAGAGATCCACAAACCTAATTTACACATGCCGCTACAAGCTTTTCCAAAACAGCCATTGCTCAATGTATCATGAATGCAACAGAGATGCTCACCTCTGCACAGAGAAAAAGAGAGAGAGAAATAGAGAGATAGAACATCTATATAATGACACAATGAAACTAATTACACAGCTGTTGTTCAGCCACCATGTTCTTTTACTGCTTGTGAATGGCTTGACTATCGTTCTTTTAGTTCTCATGATGATGTAGTAGACGAAGTCATCTCACAGATCTTGGGTTCCTGCCATTTGTGGGGTTTTCATGTTTCTTCTGATGACCCAAAAAATGTAGATATGGATTTTCTAGGTTTAAAAGAGTGTATATATGTAAATGGATTATAGGGTATATAACTGCTTCCCATCCAGTGTTCCTGAGAAACACTCTGGCTTCATTTCCACCCTGACCAGAAGATGAATAAATGAATGAATGAATCAGTTTTCTAACTAAAATAAAAATGCAAACAAATGGCCCTCGTCCCATAAACTGAAATGGACTGGCTGCTCGAAAATGGGGTTAATGTCACAACCTTTCCTCCTCCCAGGCATCACACACACGACGCAAGACGGTGTGTTCTTGGATTGCGCTTTTCACTGCACCGTCTCCGGACTGGCCTCGAGGACATCATCGTGCACAAAGACAGGCCAGATGGACATCAAGTGCTCTCCCCCTCAGCGCACGGAGGAACTCTCCTCTCGCATTCGTTCCCTCGAGCGGGAAATGTGCACAATGTATCTCGAGAAACTCTTTAATCCTGGGCTTCTCTCATATTCACACCACTTAAGAGGTAAAGTAAAAAGAGGAAGGGAAGGAAGCAATAGAAGGGATAGAGGACGCCGGTGCTGTCACGAAGGACAGTCACATCAAATCTGAAATATTTACCAGTGGCTTGGAAAATGTGATGGTACAGTTGTGACAGCTCACTGAGCTCCCCCTTCCTTTGCAATAGCCCTCCCTCCCCACCCCCCACTCTCATACACCCACCCTCACATGCACACACACACACACACACACACACACACCTACCTAATCACACAGCGATGGAAGCATTGCGCTCTGAATATGTACGGGGCAGGGGGAAAAAGTATTGATTTTTTTCATTGGGTGGAAAAAATGGATATAAAATTCGCATAACCTGAAATTGTCACAGCTATTTAGTTCATCGCTCATCACGTCGCATGTTCCAGTTTGGACACGGAACTGCCGTTAATTAGATGACGGAGTGTGCACAACACAATTATTAGCGTATATCAAATGAGAGGTGTATTTAAGAACAATGAAA
The DNA here is from genome assembly GCF_014805685.1 of Silurus meridionalis. Taxonomy (NCBI): domain Eukaryota; kingdom Metazoa; phylum Chordata; class Actinopteri; order Siluriformes; family Siluridae; genus Silurus; species Silurus meridionalis. Next base: position 15,602,276 of record NC_060892.1, read on the forward strand.
TAAAAAAAACTGTATAGAAATACAAAAACAAAAGAATTATTTGAATGTGTTATGCTTTAACTTATTTTTTTTATTGATGCCCTTTTTTAAAATAAGACAATTAAAAGTGTTTATGCTTTGCACTTGTGCTTTTTCTCTGTCTAAAGGTCTCTGTCTTTAAAACTTTTGCCGCCATCATCAACAAGCCGGTTCTGTAATCGGTTCAGAGCCCCCCAAAAACTACAAAAGTCTGTGAAAACTTTCCAAGACAAGACAAGAATGTCTCTTGTCTTGTCCAAAGATCCTCTTCTAGACAAATCATTTACATAAATTTGACTGATGGAAATAGACGACTACTCCTACAAAAGCCACGATGGGCCGTGAATAGAAGCCTGGAGTTGCTGAAGAACAGACAAGTTTTTTGATGACTGTTGTTCAACTACAGCATTTGTACAAAAGTACTATTTTCTTGAAATGCTGCATCCACCAGTTGATGACCCCTGGTATATAACACAGAGCACATATTTGTCAGTAGGAAAAAAAAATATTATCCCTACAAGAACCTAAATCACCTGCCAAGCACTTTGGCATCTCTTCTTGAGGGACCCTCACTCAAAGTAAATCAAATAAATAAAAAAAAGCAAGGCAAGCAGGCAGGTAGGCACGTACAGGGTCTGAGGCTGTCCGTTAACGTTCTCCTCATCTGTTTATGTTTCTCTTTGGACACCGCAGGCCTGAACGGGGAGCAGTCTGAGAAAGATCCACCGCCTGTTGATTTATCGAGTGCAGGGATTTGCATATCTTTGTAGTACCTCCGTCTGTGTGTTGACCGCTCACTAGGAGGTGTCGGCTCCGAAAATCAATGCCTGGATGTATGTTGTGTGTATGCATGCACGTGTGTATACAACATATACACACACACACACACACACACACACACACACACACACACACACACATTGCATCCTGTCACAAGGGGGCCAAACACTTGCCTGATCATTGCCCTGATGAAACTTTATAGGAGCGCATTAGCTGATAAAACAGAATATCCAAGAGTTCTGAATATGTTTTTGGTTAATCGATTTCATTTTAAGAAATCAAGAGAGAGAGAAAGAGAGAGAGAAAGAGAGAGGGCTGGTATTGATGTGTTTGTGTACTCAGCATCCTTGCTTATATTGGCTGTGGTAAAACTTTCCAGATCTGGAATCTGTACCAGCTAAAGTTCAAAGCCACTGAACACAGCTCACGCTGCACCTTGACAGTTAAAAAAAAAAAAAAAAAAGGAATAAGAAAAGAAAAAAAAAAGAGAAAAGACCACTGTGTGCAGAGAACAGCTTCCCCCTACACACGCGTAACCCATCATTACAGTTCCACCCCGGCTGCCGCTAATAGCAATCCACTATGGAAATCCGATGATTACATTGTGCACACACTCTGAAGCATTTTTGCGACCGCTGCTGGTTATTGAAAAAAAAGAAAAAAGAAAAAAAAAAAAGAAACTCGCCTCGTTCGTCCCACTCTTAGGGACCTTTCTAATACAAATCAAATATTCGCTGCTATCTCTCTCCATTTGTCTTTCTTTCGGGCCCTCTTTGCATAACCCATCCATTACTTCCACATGAAATATGAAAAGGCAATATCCTCTTCCCTGTTTGTAGCCAAGCGTAATGCGATTGTGTTGTCATTTATAGGAAATAATCGCAAACCTCTCTTTCATTTTCCAGTTCAAATAACCATGAAAAATTAGCCTACAATGTCAGGAGGGACAGCGAAAGGGACATGCTTAGCCTATTGCGCGAGACACCGCGCTTGACATTTCTCCTTAATAGGAAAAAAAATGGATGGTTGTTTTCTATCTTTTGTTTTGCAAAAAAAAAAAAAAAAAAAAAAAAAACCCTTCAGTGTTCTTAATTAAATGAAAGTTTTTGCGATTCTGATCTCGATAAACCTTTCCTCTCCGTTCCTGGCTCTGCTCTTGCAGGGTTTGAGCTGCACGGGCTGACTAAATCAGAGAACTGTAATTGAGTCTGGGAAGTGAATGGAAGAAAATGCTCTTAACCAAAAAAAAAAAAAAAGAAAGAAAGAAAGAAAGAAAAAAGGAAAAGGAGAGCGAAAGCTTCTTTGTACTGTACAGCTAATGTACACCATCATGCAGCGATGGTGCTGGATGCTAGAGGCGGATCCGAGACGACTACAGCCTGAATAAATCTTTCAGTTTTCACTTCCTAAAAACAGTTTATTGCTTATCACTTCAGTAGATTGGAAACTTTCCTCTTTTTTTTTCATTCATATAGATTACGCATTAATATTTCTCTGACTGTAGAAACAGACTTTAGTTTCTCATGTAAATCTGAATTAGTAGAATAGCAGAAGTTTAAAGAATGGGTACAAAAATGTAGCACAATATTTGGTGAATATGGAATTATGGGCATGACAGTAAACCCAGAATTCACCAAATAAACAGTTGCTGTAGTTATAAAGCTCATCCCAGGACTCTTATTCACAATCCCACTCCTTTCTGAGGGGAACTTTCTCAGTTCCTTTCTACTTCTATCCATTTTGGCTTGCTCATTAGAGATCTAAATCTGCATCCAGATTTTTGCCAGCCTGCTTTGTGACAACGTCTCTTTCTTAAAGTGCAATGCAATTAAAACCGACTTCAATGAATGAACCAGCTTAGGCAAAATGGTGGAACACAGCAGGTCTTAGATCAGATCAGTGGAGAAACACAGCCACTGATGAAGCTCTGCATTTCCCTGATCTGCCTATTTACTCTGATATACAAACTAGCAGTAATTGGATTGCTAGCCATGGAAGGTCCGTAATGAGGCTTAATAGACATGCGTTGTTTCTCTGCAGTAATTATGCACAACATGATCAGGCCCCATATCTGTTTTCTGATCTAATTACTATAGATGTGTTTATCTGGCTAACAATTAATATTTGTTTATTTGCATGAGTATATACAGTAGTATTTATATGAGCCCTGACAGACGTACTCAGGACGTACTTTGGAGATTATTGCAAATGAACAGTCAATTTTTGTCATAATTAAAATCTTCATTGCTGCTCTCCCACATTTTCATTACAGGGTTTGCAGAGCGCATTCTATCAAAGAAAAAGCGTGGCGAAATGTACTGATGGAGCAATGACATAATAGAATAAAACAATTGTGTCCTGCAGTTATAAGAAAATAATCAACAGTGGGGTTGTGATGATCATTTTCCATATTGCATATCATGTCTTTAAAAGTTTTTTAAAGCAAATAAGACTAAATCAAATCTTCAACTTCTCTGGAATTCATACAATCTCTATCACCTGGAGTTGAAGACGTGGGATATTTTACTGATGTAGAACAGTCTTACTGATGTTGAATATTATTTGGGCAGGTGGAGGAGAAAAGGTGTTAAGTTTTTCTTAAATGCATAGGGAAGAAATTATAGGACTTTTGACAGGTCTCAGACAAACAAGGTGGTGAACAACGCAATTAAAAAAAAGAAAAACATGCAAATGACAAAATGCTATTCAGAAGCATCTTCACAATTCCATGCACCTTTTTTCCCACTCTCTGTAAATTTACATATTTCTAAAGAAGGATTATAGTTTGTGATGCATATAATGAGATTTCCTCTGAAAAAAAAGGCTAATGAAAAAGACCCATCTTGTGCAATTAGCTAGAGCTTATTTATTCTCTTCTTGTAATGTATTAATTCATTATCGCATCACTTTGCCGTTATTTATTTATTTGATTATGCACATACCTTACAGCCTTAATTTACAACAGAGCTCAGGAAGCAGGGGAAGACACGTGACGGCCCAACTCCTCTATCAGTTGATCTTGTTATCCATTTAATCTCAATAGTATATCCATCCAATCTCTTATCAGCATGCACTAATCTCAATCTAATCAGTTTACCAATTTGCTGTATGGAGACTGGGGAAGGAAAAAAAAAAGAGACTCAAAAATGCTCTCTGGCGAAGATAATCCTGTCAATGTAGCTGGAATTGGGCTTCAGCTCTTCACCGACCTGCCCTTTTCAGAATAACTCCTGCTGTTTTTCTCCTTCTACTTTAACTTATTTTATCTTCTGTACTATTACTACACTAGACGTCTTCGGTCAGTGTTGGTTGTCTGTGTTGTAAAAAAGAAATCTTCAGCCTCATTATATCCTCCAAAAAACATGCTTTTTGCTAGACATTAAAGATGCAATTAGGCCCTTTAAGGATGCTCCATGCCCAAAACCACAGTAAAAAAAAACACACGTTTTACATAGTGTAAAATAGGTTTACTCCCGTCTGCTGCATGTCCTAAGTCAGTCTGAACAGGCAACACATGGTGGCAAGATTCAGTTACATGCTGTACAGCATTCCCACAAACAGAAGCTGAATGATGCTGAAGCTCTTCTCTTCTGCTTTGCTAGCTGTCTTTGGCCCAGTGCTGGCTGAGAGAGGTCAGTAATCGCAAAACCACTGCCAGAACATGTAACAGCTGCCTTAAAATAGTGAGGTTTAAGAATATCTCTCTATTCACCTTGCTCATGTTGGATTTAACCTTCTGCATTAAATCCTAGTACTTTAAAAGGAGGCTCAAAATGTTCACCAAATCAGCCATGTCTTCAAAAAAGCAAACTACTGGATTAAGCCGGTGTACTAATAAGCACTGTTTATTAATGTGTTTTGCATTAATAAAATCATTACTATTGACATCAACAGTCATTCTTTCATTCCTCATTAGAATGAATCTATCCTGGGAACAGTGTGTCTGAGGTGGGAATGTGATCTGAATGGGAATTCACAGGACAAGGTACACACAAGCGAATCCGTCTACCTACATGTTTTGGGGAGGAGATATAAGAGACCAAAGAGGTAAAAACACACAGACTCAGGCGTAAGTTCTGAACAGTATCCTGGATTCTGTGTGAACCCAGGCGAGTTGTACACCACCGACTTTACCAAGGTGCCACCCAACACAACTACACAAGGAATCAAATAAAGAGTGTCCAACCATTTAAATGAGAAGTGTTAGACTAATGGGCACAGAAGCACATCACAACAATTTTGTGTAATCTTTTTGCTGACTGTGCAGCATGGAAATAAGCGAACAGGAAAAAGATGGTGAGAGAGGAAGAGAAAAAGAGTAAAAGAGAGAGTGCTGTCAAGTCATTAGCCCCCCTTGGGGAGGCCTAGGATTAATAATCGCCCAGCCCCTTCGAGACCGCTGCTGCGCCTAAATTGGTTTAACGCTTTTCCAACAGCAGCCAGCGCATGCACTGCTACACAGACAGTGCCACTCGGAGTGCCTTTTTATCCGTGAAACTTTTTGCTGCCACTCTTGCTGTTATTGTTATTGTTGTTGCTGCCGTTGTATCCAGCGCAGGCTGTGCGATGAAAGATTCTCTCTAATTAGCCAAAGGTCCATCTCATTGAGATGAGAGAGCAGGTAGAACACATTAATTATTCATCCCACAGGTAAACATCGGGGCAGCCATGCCTGATGAGGGGACTGAAAAAATGAGCTAGGCAAAGACACTAACTAACGCAGGTCTCTCTCCCAGGGGGCTGCTATGTGAGGCAAACAAACGCAAAGGCTTAGACACCTGAGAATCCTTCTCCCAGCTCTCCTATAAACAAAAAGACATTTTTTCTAAGGCCACTGACGAAATAAGGGGCATTAAGTAGATACTAGGGGTGTAACACAATGCCACGATGTATATCAGTTTCATTCTTTAAATATCTGTATTTAGATTTAACCTTGAAGTGGGTGTGGCCTAAACTGGAACGACATTTTTTAAACACCTTAGAAATAGTAGTGTAAATTCTGTCTGGTTCTAATTCTCAGATACAAGAGATTAAATGTTTTACTTAAGCTCACTATATTTGTTTCTATTTTGCACCATTTAACAGGTGTCCCAACCAGATCCCCTGGGATTATTTATGCCTTGGGAAGATAAAAAATCCCCTGTTTATTCTGAATAATATATTCATATTCTGTTATATCCCTATCAGGTAAATGGCCAGGGGTTTAAAAAGTGTGTGTTAGATGACTAGAAGTCCATCAAAGAACAAAAAAGGTGCTGCTGATGAGCAATTTTGCTATCTAAACTCATCCTGGACCGTAAAGCTTGAATTCAGAACCTCTCCAGCAAACGCCCCCATATTTTCCCCTTCCCTACTAACTCTAGTTAAGACAGGCTTGCCCGGACCACAGGCCTCCTGAGAAGCCTGTGATAAGAATTCATTTCTCCCAATTATGGGCTCTTGTCCACTGCCTCAGTTCATCAGTTCAGTGCAGCCAAGTCAATGAAAGAGCCTGTAATGAAGTAATCAGATGCAGCCTGACTCCCGGGGCCCTGCCTTTGACTCCCCACTCTAGGAGCATAGACGCCTCATACGGGTGCTGAGAAAGTGGTGTGTCTATGTGTGTTCAGAACAGTGGCTTTCATTTGTGGCCTATGATCTCGAACAGACCACAGGATAAATCTCCCTCAACCCACGATTCAAAGTCTCTGACAGCCTCTGACGGAGTTCAATGCAATGAAGTCGGCAGAAATCACGTTACTTCTCATCGACAGTGATTGGTAGTGGTGGTAGTGGTGGTTGGTTTGTTAGAAACCGTTACGTGGGAAAAATGCTCTATCTATCTCTATGCTTTCATTCTCTTAATCCTAGTTCGTTAAATTAGACCCCCTTCTCTTCTCCATCTCTGTTCCTTGTATTCTTGTCCAACATGTGGAAGCCATTACGGGGAGTCTCAGAGAGGAATGCATGCGTTGAATCCTAATCTGGGCATTAAATTTAGGTGAAGCATTCATGTCAAACTGTTTTCTTTTGTCTCCTATTGGCATGAATGTTAAAAAAAAAAATAAAAAAAATAAAACAAAAACAAGGCTGGGCAATATTAAAAAGAGAGTGTGTTCAATTGCTTTTGGTTCACACCGCCCAGAGTTCAGCATCTATGGATATTTTTTGTGAGCTACACAGATCTTCCCTCGTAACCATCCACAAAACTGACAGAGCAAAATGCAAACTATGATGCAATGGGATCCTGGCAAAGGTCTATCTTCTGCAACTGAGGAGGATTGTGGACCCGCTCGCTATCTCACCCCATTTTGCCAGCTCGAGGCTGGGCCGCTAAAGCCCCTGTGGCTAGATTCTGCCTGACAAGAGCTCCTAAGCGAGCGGCAGTCATTAACCTCTGGAGCAGGCAGCTGCCACGTGACGTTGGTCTGTTGCATTGATCTCGTGTACTTGGTGCCTTCCTGGATGTTTATAATCAATATGCAAATGGCCCACCGCATCGATTCGATATTAATTTTCAATTAGGAAATCCTCCAGGGTCCCATCAGGGTCAATACTCTACTATTCAGCGTGCAGGCTTGAGCAAGTTGCAGGCATTGATGTTCCTCTACCACCAAGACAACTTACTTACTGTTTATTTAGTTCGGGCCTGCTGTAAGCACTCATTAGGACTATGGGCTTCAGCCAGAGAGATGGAGGAAGCAAGATCCTTTGCCTTTTACCAGCTCGTCATAGTCTCAGGTGGACTTTTTTGGTGTAACCATTTCCATGGCTTTGCACCCCCTGTTTTTTGGACCCCCTAATTACTTCTCTCATTTTCGCTTTTATGGTTAAAGAGTTTACCGAGGTGTCTGCCGCTGTCATCTGATATGGATCTATTCATGGAGAAGTTCATCTATCTGCCGTTTGACAACTGCAACTACATCAGAGTCAGGCGCTGACTCGATGTCCCTTGATACCCCTTAAATATGCAAGAAATCAGGCATTTTACACCCAACTCATAAGCTTGCATAGGCCTTGCAACAGCAAAACAAGTAAATAATTTACGATGACCTCCATTATTTATGAAACACAATTACGTACCCGGCCCCATCGTTCTGCCTGTTCTCACATTCGCTTAAAGCTCGCAAATTCATTACCAGTGAAAAAAGTCAGACTGTACCACAACTCCGAATAAACCAGGATTGCAGACAATTCCAAAATATATCTTTCCTCTAATCTCTGTGTGTGTATTTAATCCCCTCCCGACTCTAAGTGCGATTTCACAAACCTACTCCTGAATTAATAACCTTTTCTCTGGACAGAAAAACACGTCTGCTTTCTCTACTAAAGTCAAGAGGTAGGAAAAAAAAATGTCCTCTGTTAAAATGGTGTTGTCTGATAAGTGAGGTAATGGATTCCAGGCAGGCCTGATCCTGCTCTTCAATGTGAAAACAATAGTATTGATTTATAAGCGTGTTGTATTTCCTGTAGAGACTGGGTGTCTATCAGAGGCCATTTGATGGAGTGCTCTGGTCTTGTCACCGCACTTTTGGCCTCTACTCCAGGTTTATAAAGAGCTGGCGTTGACACAGCTGTGACTCAGGGGAGAGACAGAGGCGAAGATGAGGAGGGTGTTCAAGAGAAAAGAGAAAAAGAAGTGGGAAATTATCTCTATAACAATTTTATCCAAATGTACTGAGCAGGTGAGAGCTGATGTCATAACAATGGAATGCAAACCACATTAAGTACGGTAACCGAATCCCTGTATGAGGACAGAGATGGCCTGCTCACAATCCAATATCACGGCATGGACAGGAAGCCACAACACTCATTTAGGAATGATTACAGTCTTCAGTGAAGAAACGAGGATGGATAAATGGGCTGAGATGACTTAACACTAAATTAGAAGAAAAAGGATAGCGTGAGGTATAAAACTCTTTTACCGATTGTGTTCATTCACAAAGGTTCTAGCTTGTGTAATATGACTCATTTCTATTCGGAAAACAAATATAAATGCATTATTATTATTAAGAATATTATTATTCATGCTATATATGAATTCATTCAATATAACCATGGTTATATTGAATTTCATTTATTTATTTGTTTGTTTACAATGTATAATGGTAGATCATGAATTAGGGTCTGGAAGCCTTAATTATTAAGTGAGGCTCCACCCAAGCTAAGAGTTAGCTAAGTGTGTATGTTAGCTAGCTAATTATAAAAGCATTGACACAGTACTAAAATGATGTGTACACTAAATGTGTATGATGTACATGACTGTATGGTGTCCTGATGTTTGGACTGGTTGGGGCACCAACTGAAATAAAACACCTATGTAACAGTGCTTAGGAGAAGCTGCTGTGCATAAAACCTCAACAACCGTGAGGCAGTACAAAGATTTTATAAGGTGTTTAACCTGCTTGACTCACGGCTCATACAGTTTTTTAGAGGATGGTCTACTGACCCTGCAGGTGCTCGAGGACATATTGCTCAAAGGACAGGATGCATATACAAAGATTAACAAACAGGGTATTGCAGTTCAGCTACCTGTGTTTAGACATAATTACACATTCAGCTCCACTGCAGAGCATGAAGACATCCTCACATGTCTAACAGCATGTGTATGTGTCTTATTCCTTCAAGCCCAGGCTTTGCTTTTCAGGTTGCTTCCTGTGATATCAGTCACGTCTTCTGACAGAAATGAGCTTTCGAGATTTTCATTACTTGGAATCGGCATGCCTCAAAGGTTCATGCATTCTGTATTCATTTGAATACACAGTATATCTGTACACATACGCAAAACTGTATTTATTTTTTCTTCCAGACCACCTCTCAGAAGGTCCTTAAACCCCAATCGGTTCAATGTTCAACCCAAAGTTGCGCGCTTCGATTGCTTTAATTAAAGAGATAAAATGGTCCGGCTGCTTGCTGTGCTCGCCAGCTGAAGCTGTACCAACTCTAATTGGTTTAGGGATAACATTAATTACCACATTGCTCATTAATGGATGAAGCCTTTATTGGTTCCATTGATCAGCAGGACTTGTTAGCCGTCATCCTAAGCAATGGTGGATGTAACAAGCTTACATATTGGCATATCAATTAATGGAATCAATTCCTGCCTAGCATCTGCCAGTCCCCTCTCGCCAGCCCACTGCTCATCCCTTGCTGCCCCATCATTCCTCCGGACGCACAAGGCAACAGTCTAAACAGAGTCGTCCTACTCTTTAAAGTGAGATTTAAGCTGAGATTCTTTTTCAGAAAAAAAGAGCGAAAAAGAGAGAGGGAGAGAGAGAGAGAGAGAGAGAGAGAGAGAGAGAGAGAGAGAGAGAGAGAGAGAGAGAGAGAGACAGTGGGAAAGCGAGAACAAACATGAGACTCTTGCTTGTGTTGGAGTCTTGGCTATGTCACGCTCCAATGTTACTCCCCACAAGTGTCGGCTTTAGCGTTCCCTCAAAAACAGAGGGATGAAAGACCCCAGGAGTATTTCGAATAAACAGACAGGCCAGGAAATTCTACATGCTAATTCCAGACTTCACAAGACTCCTCTGAAAAAGTTCAACAGGATTAACTCTGTGGCTTACCAAATTGCAAATCGTAGCAAAAAATAAATAAATAAATACATAAAAAAAAATTTTAAAAAGAAAACACAGCCAGGTCAGCTGGCTGCTCTTCTTTAAACTTCACCTTCTTCTATTTTCTAATTGAGATCAATGCTGCACTTTAAGACTCATTGATTAGCACTTTAGAAATACTCTCTGTGTCACAGACGGCTCCGAAAGGAAGGCGGCTGATTTTAAATATTACATGAAAAGACATCCAGCTAAATGCCTAAACGTGAGGACGGGGGTTAACCAAACAAAAGTGACGGAGTCGTGATAAGTTAAAGAGTGCTACGATGACAAAGTGAAAAGATTAAGAAGTCAAGCCCAAAGCAGTTCATTTACTTAATAAGCAACGTTTTGGCAGGGAGAGAAAATCATGACAAGATGGAAACCCTAAAAATCCTATTTGAAGACAACACCTTGAGCATGCTTACTGGTTGCCAAGTCTAAAGAAATAAGCACGTGTGCGCAGTCGTATTAGCTTTGACGCTGCATGTAAACATATTTATTTTTATTTGTGGGGTAAATTAAATTTTGAGATAGGACAGTGTTACAATATTCATAGAAAAGAAAATGTTTTACATGTATTACACTTAATGCCAATTCACTGGTTAGTTTGCTATTACGTTTGGTGTCACACTGCAGATAATTAAACCTCTTCATGATACTCTTCCTTTATTGGTTAGAAAAGTGATGTAAACGCTAAAACAAAAGCAAGGTAAATTATTTAAAGGGTCTAAAAGTATAAAATAAGTGAATAAGGGAAAACTAAAAAGTAAGAGAAGATATGAGAAAATATATCATACAGTAATCCCCAAAGTATCACGGTGGTTACGTTCCAAAACCGCCTGCGATAAACGAGTAAAAACTCTAAACTGTATTAACATTTTACTTCATTTTATAATTAATAATTATATTTGTATTCATAAATTGTATTATTTCAACATAAAACTCCTCAAAAACAATTCCTATACGTTTTTTGGTCTATCGTGCTATCTGCGAGAGGCCGGGAAAATCAGCTAAACAAATTAGTTATGTGGCAAATGCAATTCCGCGACAAACCGTGGGCGCGAGATTCAAGCCGCGGTAAAGCAGGTGATTACTGTACAACGATAAGGTGTCATTTCAAAATTTGCCACATAGACTTTAAGTTTGTAAAGGCTTATGTCATGCTGGGGCTGTAGTTGGGCTGAGATTTCAAAGTTAAGCTGCACAATATAAATTCAATGTTTAGGTTTTATTATTATTTTTTATTACTATTATTTTGATGTTTGCCTTAGTTTTAGGTTGTAATATGGTTACCATTTTTAAAGTATGTTAAAGTTGATTTCTATATTTTATTTCTATATTTGCATTTTGATGTAATATGGCAATTAAATGCACTAAATGGGTTTGGTTTTCACAGATTGCAATTTCAGCAATAAAAATGTTTAAAAAAGTTTTTCTAAAAAGGAGACAAATTTCTTGTTCATTTTAAGAGATCCTTATTTTATATAAATATATATATATTTAGTATTGCTTCTTAATGAAGCAAATAATTCTTCTTATCCGATTACTCGATTAATCAATGGAATAATCGGAAGAATATTGCCAAAATAATCGATAAACCAAAAATATTTGAAAATAAGATCCCATTCTTTCAAAGCCACCAAGAGCCAGTTATGAAAAGGTATCACTCCATCCATCCCCTAGGCCTGTAGAAAGTGGCATTATTTTCTTTCCGCAAAAATTTCTCAAAAAAAAAATAAAAAAAAAAAAATTCCTTTTTGAAGTTATTATAAGACTAACACAGTGACTGCTCACTTGTACGTACAGTTTGGTTTCTTATCAGCCTGTGGCAGGGTTACAGACACAGCGTGGGTTTGCTTCTGTGTTGTGACATTTGCAAAAGTGGAGTAGAAACTCTCTAAGACGGCTTTGCAGAACGTTTTTTAGAGGATAACACAACTATTTGAAAAATATAAAGGTTAGAAACAAGCAAGAAGAAAGCGAGAGAGTCAGAAAATATGAGCGTGTGTATGTGTGTGTGTGTGTGTGTGCAAGCTCAATAATGCAACTGGTTTGGCTGTGAAACCAGACGCACTCAGGCAGGCAGTTTGGCGGACACCCAGTTACTTGCTCTGGGTCCTACGCGCTGCTCTTCCAGGCTCTGTCCCTTGGGTGATGCACAAGCCTGCTGAGCAATTAACAATTTCATGCTGATTGCCTGAAGCATGTTTTGCTCGACTATAAAGATAATGGCATGAAAGGTGCTTCACTCTTCACAGTGTTCCCCATTGGCTCGATTCCTCAATAGTTTTTCCTGCGTGGTTCAAATTCCCGATACTTCATTACAGCCATTTCTCAGCTTACAGAATGCATTTCAGAAAGATAGTGAGAAACAAATATAAAGATATTCACTTCTCCACTGCTTATGCTTTGATCTGGAAGTCTAACAGGTCTACAGGCTGGGTTCCCTTCATGCATTGCGAAGCAAGAAATAACATGACGGGCCGTGCTGTTATATGAAAGTAATGAACATTAATGAATTCTCAACTGATTACATTTAATGTGAAACATCTTAGAAACAAGTTAGCTCCTGTTCTCACTTACATTATGGCAGCTATAAACCACAGACTCCTTCCTGTAATGGTTATGTAGCCTAACCTGTTCTATCACAAACTTCACTATATCACCATATCCCTGTGAATGAGCTGTAAATGAAATGATAACATAAAAATTACCGCATTAATGCAAGATTCACCTGTGCTCCGTGTGACAAAGATGTAAAAGCTTTACAATCCCTGCGATCCTGCTAACTGTTGTGTGAGGGCTGCATCAATCGCTGTGTTATTTGCAAAAAACGAAAAAAAAAAAAAAAAGACTTGCGGCACAAGAACTAGCCATTTTTTCCCACGATTGGAAGAATCTTGTTCCAAAACGGACAATAAAATGGTAGAATAAATAAAATAAAAAAATAAAAATAAAAATGTGTGTACACACCAAATCGGAGTGCCTCAGGGGTATCCGAAAAAAATGGCTGTAAATCTGCTTGTGACTCTATTAAATGAAACTAGCTGCGAAGCAGTCATTAAAATGAGTTCATTTCAGCAGATTCAGTTGAATAGCCTGTATTGAGTTGCTGTTAATGCACACTATATTCTGTATGTCGATACAAATGAAGGGTCTAGTGAAAGGACAAAGAAAAGGACTAAAATATAGACACGTGCACGCTCACACACGCACACGCACACACACACATACACAGACACACACTAATGAACAGACGAGCTCAGGAAAACCATCCCTACACCAGACAGCTCGCGTGCCCCATATATCCACTCATTGTATTCTAAAGTGCTGCCTCTGCTTCACTAATGATATTTTTGTGTTAATGACCGCCTATTTTAAATGCAGCAGCTGCCTGGCCCATGTTGGCAATTTGAGGATTTATTTAGTTCTTGTTTAATGTTATGACCAGGCTAGGGGGAAAATTTGTGAACTTGAAATAAAATAAAATCAGAACACATGGTGTTAGGCATGTGTATAAAAAAATACAACAATGATCTTGTCTTTACAAAAATAAATAAATAAATAAATAAAACGCTTATTTCTACATTCTCAGAAAAAAAAAGACACTCATTAAATGTGTGTGTAACATGATACTACGTCAGCTACAACAAAACAACATACTTCTACACTGAAAGAAATCAAGGTGCCAAAGTATGTCTTGATTGCCGAGATTTTTTGAGACACCTATCAAGCATGTTGTATGTGATGAAGGTACATACTAGAGTGTAGGTTTTCTACCTTTAGTCCAATTAGGTAAAAAACTCATTATTGGTGCAACAATCATTTTTCTTAAGGTAACATGCTTGATAAACTGTGCTCTCAGAAACAAAGACATCAAACAGTGCTTTATAGCTGCAGTGGAACCATCATGTTACGCTTAGCATGTATCTTTTATCTGGGAAGATACCTTAAATTAGCTTCCTGAGCAAAGCTTCTATATAAACGTCCATTGGTTGTCCTTAGGGTCCAATTACTTATGTTAAATTGTTTTTAAAGGTACATACAAACTGTACAGAATTTCTACCCTTAATGATTCCACATCAGTGACAACAAGAATTATCATTTGGTACCATTATTTCTCCAGTGAAGCATGTTATGTGACTATGATGATCATTGTGCCTTTAAAGTGCTTTTATGTGCATAAAATGATTTTTATACATACATACTCTTCAGTAAAAAGGAAAAAAAAAAAACCTTTGCACCATGATAAATATATAAAAGACATTATTGGGACCTGACGCCACATCCATTTCTGATCTTACTACTGATTATATGAGGATCAGCTCCCTGGAGTGATCTTTATTAGAAGATCTGTCGGAATGGATCAAACAACCAGACGAGACCAAGGTGCTTACAGACCCTATGAGGACTATGCCCTTTCCACCCTGCATCTGCACCCTTGACCTCCTGACCCCCCCTGCTGGGTGTTTGAGCGTCCAGCTGCACCTTATCCCTAATCCCACGCTGTATCTTGGTTGTGATATATTCCTGCGACTAATATACACGGGGAAAAAATATTTGATGCATTGGACTGAGAAGCATGAAATTCAATTAATGCAATTAATCCATACCCCCAACCTCCCACCCCCTGCAAGGAGGCAAAAACCCGAAACCCCTGGTAGCTGCCCTCTGCCGACACCCTCCAGTCCACCATCTAAATTGCAGTCACATCCCCCAGCTCGCAGAGGATGATAATTGTAGAAGGCCAATAAATTACTACTGCCTCCGCATCAATTATAAGCATCACGTCTGGCAATGAGGAAAATGAGATCTTGTGACAAATTTCATGAGGCTTGACTGCCCAGCAGTCTTTCTTAACATGCTACAGATAGCAATCCCTTATCTAGCCTCTGTAATGGGGAGCTACGGATAGAGAGATGGAGCAGCGGCCATTTAATTAAAAAGCTGGGTAGGTGGGTGAGGGTGAGGGAAGAGGAGGAGGGTGTGGGGGGGACGGGCTAGTTCAGAGTAATTCATTGAAGAGACCCTGGAAGGAGACAACGGCTTTGTCTCTAATATATATTTGGACACGCTACGGCCGATTTAATAGGAACATCTGAACACATGCTCGCTCATGCTGATAATCAGCCAGTGATCTGGCAGTAGCAAAATGCGTTAAATCCTCGAGGTACAGGCCAAGATGTTTAGATGCTAAACATTCCCCTTGAAGATCAGAAAAGGAGAAAAATCTGGGTCAGATGATCTATTAAGTTCGATGTACAGAATGTTGGAAAAAAAAAAAAAGAAACCAACAAAGCATCCAGTGATTGTGGATGGAAATGCGTTGTTGATGAAAGAGATCAAAGGACGATGGCCACACTGACAGGAAGGCTTTTGTCAATAAAATAACCACCCTGTACAATTGTGCTAAGCAGGAAGGCATCTCACAACACCTTAGACCTTATGGTGGATGAGCTAAAACTGAAGATTGCAACAAGGTTAGACGGCTTTTTTCCTTCATTTTTTTTTAACTCCACCATATGTTTTCTATGTTATCTTTAATTAAAGTGTGTGTGCTCCATCAAAACTAGTGCAGCATGTTTTTTGAGAAAGTTTTAAATTTAAAAAGAAAAATATTTGTTTATCAGTTTTGCCTTGTGGCCGAGCGTTAGCGCTCAACAAAACGTCCCCTGTACAGAATCCTATTCCCACCTGGTGAGGCGAGAGCGTGTGGGCGAGGGCGGAGGCTGCCAGAAAAAGAGAGAATGGGAAAGCTTGATGAGGATTTATGGCAGACGGGGAGACGGCAAAAATAAAACACCAAAAGGGATGGCCCTTAAATCTCATTCTCTGCCGCAATATTCATTGCTGTTGCAATCGGGGCACACTGATAGAGCATCGCAAAAAATGACTGCTGCGTTCAAATTATGGCTGCGCTCTCTACTAATATTTAACATCATTAGAAAATCATTAGAAAACCATCATAAAACCTGGGATTATGACTAGAGCATTAAACACAATGATTATTCAGTGTGTTCCTTTCCCGTGCCTTGAAAATGAGATTTGCTTCGCCGTGCCTTTGTGGAAAGGCAAAGTAAGAGTATTTCTCATAATTACTATAACATTTGAAAAACATTGGCCGGCATGAATTACTATACCATTATACGATTGTGTTTTCTTCCCCCAAAGCAAAGTTCTTGGAGATGGGATTTTAGGGAATGACAGTTCCAAGGAGCATTAATGTAATTTCACTCTGAGCTTAAGCGAGTTAATTCGCATATTGCTTTTTCTGCCTGCAAAGTTTCGTTAATATGTTCCTGTCTACATTTATCTGGACATGCAAATATTTCTATATTTAAATGTATATATATATATATATATATATATATATATATATATATATATATATATATATATACACACATACAATCCTATATATATACATACAATCCTATATTATGTGTATATATATATATATATATATATATATATATATATATATATATATATATATATATATATACACACACACACAAAAGTGTGACGATCTTGAATGATATCCAAAGCAACTCTGTCCTTGGTCAAAAAGTCCATAATCATGCCATGAAGATGCATATGCATTATTACTTGTACACACCCAGAGGGCATGTTGTGGTGAGATATCACCAAAGGAGATTTGGGATGAGGCCCTGAACCATGTGCAGCTGCCTTTAAGTGGCCCGGTCCATGTAGCATCCTGCTGAGAAGCTGGCCTCTGAAACCTTCTGCTCCCTTGTTGTGGAGCGCAAAGGTACTGACCCTTTGGCCTCTGAATAAAAAGTGGCCCTGCTCTTGTTTGGGACTCACAATGGAGGATTTAAAAAAACACACAGAGGACTTTGCTGCACTATTTATACAAGATTGTTCCGCTACATCACTGATTAATGCCAAAGCGTGATCCTAATATGACAGAGTTCCTAGAGTGCTGTGACAACACCAGGTCTGCAGTGCCTACTGTTAATGCTTTTGAAAGGGTCTGCAAAATCCAAACACCTCGACACTCCCCGCTGTTAACAAGCCCTTCTTACCTTTCTCCAATTTTTCTTTTTGTATGCCTGACTTACACGACAACTTATCAAACTTTTATACATGAAACAAACAATACACAGAGACCCTCTACCTATAAAAAGATGTCTGTAATAGCAACAAGGATTCCACACACATGGAAGCTCCTAAAGTAAAAACACATAAGCGAGTCCTAATCCAGAGAGACTTATTTATTCAGAGAGAATTATCGTCCTTACGGAACTAAACAGTTGTAGGTTTAAGGCATTGCTAAAGGCTTAAAACTGGGATTTGAACTCACCACCTTTTGATTAGATGTCCAACTGACTAATGTACCACTACAACTTGATCTCAGTCACACTAGTAAGACGGTTTTATTCCACACTCTAAAGTTTAACAACATATATATAGAACCTGTCCATCTGGATGATGCCAGGTACTGAAATTACAAAACATTACATTGCAAAGATGCAGAGGAGGGAAGTCAAACATAATTTGAAACTGATAGCATAAACACTATGAGCAGATTGTGAAGAAAAGTCCTTTGATGAAAACAGTTGTTTCTGATTAAACGCATCAGTTGTACTTTCACGCAACGGCCTACAATGGACTGTTTTGAGGGGACAGACCAATAAGGTAATCTACTTCTTCTCGTTGCAGTAAATGCTAAATTATTTCCAAGACAAGAAAAAGTACAAGGTTAATATAAGAGCAGCTCCTTGTCAAGGCATTGAGAGTAATTCAACTGACACTGATGAGAATCAATGTTCCTTTGAATGCGTTACTTGGCTGAAACAGAGCTTTGTCCCTTAAAAACCCAGCCGGCAAAAAATGATGCCCCATCAAACAATAGGGAAGGTGAAAATATAGAGAATGAGAGCGAGAGAGAGAGAGAGAGAGAGAGAGAGAGAGAGAGAGAGAGAGAGAGAGAGAGAGCAAACCTTTGAGAGAGAAAGAGAGAGAGAGAGAGAGAGAGAGAGAGAGAGAGAGAGAGAGAGCAAACCTTCTCTCCATACCCACTCTCACTGGAGCCAAATGGATTCCGAGCACTTTATGCATTAATCAATCAATATCTCTCACTGTACATCAACGGCACAACCAAGTTATGAATGACCTTTCTTGCAAAAAAAAGAGAGTAAAGGACATTTTAATGTGCATAAGACTGTGCACAGCTTAGTAACTTTGGCCTGGTTTTCATCATGCACGATTACACATGCATAAGGCATGTGAGCCATTAATGCAGCTCTAAATATGATGAGGTTAGTCGGTATTCGGATGGCACTCACCGAGTTGACGAGGGAGATGCTCGTCAGGCAGAATGAAGCAGAATACATGGCTAGATGTGATGCTTTCTGCCATACTCTTAAATATAACACAGCATGATTATACAATCCGATCTAAAGTTGAGACGTTTGTATTACAGCAGCTTTGGTGTTAGTTTTAGATTAAATGAATACGCACCTGGAAAGTTATATAAGAAAAATAAAACTTCAAAACATGCCGATATTTCAAAATAAACAAACTGTGGAGGTGGAGGTAACAGTAGCAGTAGTTCGATTTCCAGGCTGCATCATTGATTATTTTTCTATAACTGCATAGAATGTTTTACTACTCGCATAATTGTGTGATTCACTTCAATGAATTCTAATACCCTTACACACACTCACTATTATGCAAGGATTATTTTTCTCATTTCATAATTTCAATCTCAAGTGTGCATTGACTGCTGTATGAGCATCAAGGTAAAGCGTTGTTTTTATTTATTTATTTCCTTGCTATTCACCGAGGATTTGCAATGCATGCTGAAGAGGTATTCAAAAGCGTAAAGTGTACATCTTTTCCAGGCTGGAAATGAAAGATATGGAGATGAAACAAAGGCGGAACATCTCACCGAAGCCTGGCCGCTCGGTCGACTACTGTGAAACACTGCGGACTGCGCAGCCATTAGGACAAACAAGAAAGAAGGGTTTTCTTCTTCTCAAGGTGCTTGTGGAGTACTCATAAAATTCAGCCGTCCGTTTATCGCTCAATCATTACAAGTTATTACAAGTTCCATCCCATCTTTAAACGTGAGCCTTCGCCGCTTGATCTTTCTGAGCAAACTCAATAAAGTAATTTTCCATTAAAATTCCGCAATCCTAAAATCTGAGAGCGTTCGCTTGAGAAAGAGAGGGAGAGAAATGGATTTTGGTACATTTAAATATTTAAGAAAGAGATAGAGAAAGCAGGAGAGAGAAAAAAAAAAAGACTTTCCTGGAGGCGGGAAATGGTCGGCAGACAAAGCGCTAAAGAATTTGCCTTTTTTTCTTTCCTTCTTTAATGGGGTGGAATAAGAAATAGGCAGGGGTGCATAAAGTAACAGGAGAAAGGAACTTCCATTTTGGTGCCCCCTCCTTGCTTCTTTCCCGCTTTTCCTTACGGGCTCTGCTGGAGCGTGGAGGTGATGCATGGAGACAGAGTGGAACGGACAGGAGCTGACTGCACGGAGAGGCTGAAGAAAGGAAAGAACTCGGGCCAGGGGCACAAATTAATGCTATTGTGGGTCCAGCGGAAGACCCTTAAACAAAGGAGACATCACTCTCTCCCTCTCCTCCACCCAATTAGATTTTCTTGCACCATTTTACATGACAAAAAGAGCGAGCCGGTTTTGCCTAATTCCACCCCACCGTATTATGCGTTCTTGACACAGGTGCCTCGGAAGCTAAACGAGAGGCAGATTAGCAAAGGAGGAGGGGGGGACGGCTGATTGACAACAACCTGCACGCATATTTTGGACACATCTGCTGTAACTCCATTCTACCTCTGACACCCCCCCCTACCGTTCTCTTTTTTAACAAGAGCCTGACATATTCAACAAATACATGAGAAGGAATACATGAGACACATTTAAAAAATATTCTCATGTCTGTTGCACTTCGCCTTTGGCTGACACTTGTGAAATGAAAAGTATTAATGATATCTATGTGAAAAACAAACACGCTAACTTTGCTTCCTTGTATTATTATTATTATTTTACTATTATATTACTCATGCTTTTGCACTGAAATCATATTAATGTGAGTGTTGTCTGAATTTATCTGTACTGGATTCATTAAAACACTAATCACTATGAAGCAAAGCATCCCAGCATCATTCTTTTCATTCATTTTTTTAACCAAGAGCAATTCGGCAAATTTTTATTTACTAATCAAGAATGATACCTGACACTTTTTTTGTATTAATTTATTGTTGTATTTAATGTTGTAACCACCATGAGACATGAGTTGGTTCCTGTTCTTACTCACGTTATATTGGGTTGTTACATTATCAAGAAACCACAAAGCAAAAACTTCTCTGATCTGAAATCTTTCCCCATGGCTGTAAGAATCACTGAAACTGGAGACTCCTTACATAAAGTTCCACAGATTACAAATCTATAAGCTGTAATTTATCACCCTTACAGATAACTATCAATGATTATATGTTTGCTTCATTTAAAATAAGAAAACATGACATTTGACTGTTGAACCTGACTGCTGTTTATTCAACAATTTCTGCTATACTGTATATATTATAAAGAAACAGCTGTAACGTACAGTATGTGCTATTTAAAACACACTGGTGGCTTGTCATCTCCATAGCAGCTCCATGACGATGGCTCATTAAAGCCATGCTGTAAAGTGACACAGGAACTTCAGGCTAATTTCAGCCTTCTCAATTTGTCCTCTTCCATGATAGCATTAGCACCTGCTTGTGTTCAGGAAATTAAGGAAAATGCCTTATTAGTATGCTTTAGGTCACAATTTCAACTGCATCCATTACTAGTGGAGAGTAAGCAAGGAAGAAGGAGAGGAAGAAAGAGAGATCTTTTATGGTGTATTTGGTATTAAAAGACCACTTGAACAAGAGGTTTTATTATGCCCATATATATATATATATATATATATATATATATATATATATATATATATATATATATATATATATATGGGCATAATAAAACTGTTAACAACCAGCGCCTAAAACTAATGTTTGTTTGGGAGCCTAAGCTTTATTTTCTGTTGTTGTTTAAAGTTAGTCAGATGGTCCTTTGGCATGTTCTGCAATAAGAGCTTGATAAAACAAGTGTGAAAAGCCCTTGGTCAGAACACGAGTGAAAAGCAAGTCTTTTTATAGTAGTACTTTCTGTAATGTAACAGTACACAGTGGTAAAGTGGGGCCAGAATCGCACGTCCTTTCCTCTTGACTGTGCAACGCGCCTGAATCGACTGGATACACACTGCCTCGTACAGCGCAGTTACCGTGAAAATCGACCTTTGCTTGCTTTCTAAACAGTGGATTATTCATCTTAATGCTTTCAACTGGTGAGGGCAGGCTTATCTGGAACCTTCCATTTTATATATATATATATATATATATATATATATATATATATATATATATATATATATATATATACACACATACACACACATACACACACATACACATACGCCAACATGCCTTCCTACCTCTTTTTCTCTGTGTCTTTTTAAAAATATTTTTACACAACAGCAAGGACTTGGCAAGCCACAACTACAAAAAAGAAATCCACAGACAATAAAAAAGCCTATAAACTGAGGCAGGGTTTGGAAATTGACAGGCAATGATTGCTTATGCAGTAAGCATTTAATAGGCAACGTATGAAATGAAGATAATAGCAAATTCAGAAACCAGACCTGGCTTTTGCTTTTGTAATTCCTCTCCATCTCTGGTTAACTCATGCTAAAATATGACTTTTCTTTTTCCTCTCTCTCATGGGTAATAAGCGCTTGTGAGAAAACCTACATTTGACGCAATCAAGAGCAGCGTCAAACAGCTTCCCCCTCTGGAGAAGTCTCACTCAGAATGGGTTCTTTGTTGGTGTAGTCCGTTTGCCAGCGAACGGAACCGTAAACAGACACCGCGGTGAGCAATCGCCAAGACACACAATGCAGAGTGTGTTAAAGCAGTTCTAATCCAGCTGATTGAGAGCAGCAGCCTTTGATGTAGCACTTTAGCTATAATGAACGGAAACCGTGTTTAATATTCCTGTCCTGCTTTTGGATAAATGTGCATGCAACAGTCAGTTCTTTGCAAAATGGTACTTTAAAGAGCGTCAATCACAAGTGCATTGAAGAGACTGGATGTACAATCTTCTGCTAATAAAATAGCAATGACAAAGAAGGCAGGGCCCAGACAGACAAAAGAGACTGTGTGAGGGCATGGGCTGTCCACCCGAGCAGGAGGAACGTCATAAATCTGGCCTGGTCAAACTGCAGGAATGTCCCGGTTTGTCAAAAACAAACAGCAGCTTGTCTCTGAATGTCGCTGGGCAGAGAAGTCCTCACATCTGGTTAAACAGAGCTTTCTCTCCATCAGGAAGCTCAGTCTGGACAAACAGAGGCTCAGCTAGGCACTGCGCTGCCCCCGCTGGCTACCAAGATGTAGTGCAGGAGAATCAAACTCATTTGGGAATCAGTTACCCTGCAAACATTGACAGGCTGAGAAGACACAAGTATAACAGAGAAGAGAAAAATAACTTCTGTAACTCACCTAATGGTGTTAAAAGAAATAATGGCATCTTTGGAAAACTTTTGTGAAAATATACAAATGTCACATTAATCACGATCCTCTCTCTCTTTGCACCTCTCCTCTTTCCTCTGTTCAACACATGAATAACCAAATGCTGGACAAATCGATGGCTGCTGAGCGAGTCGACAGGTAAAGGTTAGCAGAGTTGACTATTGAATTATTCCTGCTCTCCTCATCAGTGCCATCTGCCTGGCTCCCTCTAATTGACAGAGCACAAGGACAGGCAGGGTTTCTTCTGTATTTGTGGAGAAGTGCGCATATCTGTGTGTCCAGGCTTATCTTCCACATTAAAGCCGCAGGATGACAGCAGACGCACTCAACACCAGTCAGTTGGCGCTGCATATGGGCTATAATGAAACGTGCGGCTCGTCTTTCAAAAGGTTTGTTTCATGTGTTGCTGTTTGACAAGCAGCAAGAGGACATTCTTTACTCAAACTTAAAATGCCTTTAAGTTGATTCACTCAAAGCACAAATCAAGGCCCTCTCTTTCTTTTTACAGGCAAAGGGAACCCATCTTATTTTTAATAAAAATGATTCGAAATCAAAAGCTTTTGTTTGATGCCTAAAGTTAAAAAAAAATCTTCATCCTTTCATCGTTATCTATTTTTGCCTGCTGAAAAGTACTACAAGAAAAAAGGTTCTTCTTGCCATTGGGGCAAACACAGCATCTATCCACTCATCTGAGAGTGCTTAGGAATTTATTGGACCTTGTTGCCAGAATACCTGACGTCCACAAACCGCCCAATCAATGTTAAATCTATCAAAAGTTAGATCTTAATGAGGGATTTGGGGTGGATCCAAGAAGTCTGTTATGTAGAACTTAGACTATTTGCTTATGCATGCTTTTGTTTTTAGATTACTGGGAACAGGGTGAACTGGTGACCGTCCTGGTCTTGCTCTTTTGGGATTTTGCCTAGATCCGCCCCCTACCCCCCCCATCCCAAAATACAAGTACTGAATTTGTGTAGCAAAGTTAATGGATATCAATTATTTGCTCCCTGACTTGTCATACATGTGATTTTCAAAATCGTCAGTAGGTGTTCAACCTGGTTTGTTATTGTGAAGGACATTGCACACGATTTTATTTTCATCCTTGTTAATTCATCTTCACTCCTTGATTTATCTGGATCAGGGTAATCCTGGAAGAAATCACTCCCATCATAACAAACACGTGATTAGTCAGAATACCTTCGTATCAATTTTTGCAGCGATGTTGCCTTCCAACTTGACCCAAACCATGTCAGCCAAACAGTATAACAGAGCCACAGTTTCTCCTTTCATCTATCATCCATTTGTATCCTGTTATATGAGTTGATTTTTCTGCTGTAAGTATGACTGCATTACTGACAGCTTCTGTCCTCTGTAGCTACTAAACTTCTTGTTGGGGAATGAGTGTAAGGCTGCAGAGCTGCCACCTGACACTGTGTTGCCCCATTTGTGGAATGAAATTCCCCACCATGGCCTGCCGGACCCCGGAATAGAACTCATTAGCACGTTTGGTAAGTACAAATGAGACGACGGTATTCTGATGGCCTGTCTCTCTTATGGATCGGCTTTCAAGGAGAGCGCCTTGTAAATGACTGAAAGGAAAGGGGCGGGGGAGGAAGACGGAATCTAATATTATAATGCTTTTCTCTCTGGTCCTGCCAGAATGCGCACCTCACCGGGCCTCAAAATGGAGGACCTCTGAAGCTGGCTTGATGAGAGACCTGGCCTCTTTCATTCACATTCGGGGTGTGCAAACATGGTGTTTTAAATATGTGTGGAGGCAATAAAATACTCAGCACGTGTACAATTTGCACCTTCCCTGTTATCCCTGAGGTAAAGTGGTGTACCTGGGGATACTTTGCACACACACACACACACACACACACACACACACACACACACACACACACACACAATATACACTGCTGTCTGAATGTTTCCACATGGGAACTTCTGTTGACCCAATAAACACACCCGACCCTTACCTTTTTCTACTTTCGTCCAGGGCAGCTGTTGGTCACTGGCCTACAGGTCTGGTAACTCAAAAAGAGGTTGAATTAAATCTAGACATAAACCACTCTGATTCACAGACAATCCCAGAATAGCAGCGGCCTTCTCGCTCAATTTGCAGCAGCAGGATGAGCCAGCAGTGGAATTTAAACAGCGGCCATCCATAAACCGAGAAGCAAAGAAAAGACTTCCTTGTGCGAGGCTGGACGAGACAGCTGTGCAAGTCCCCGCCTTAACATGTGCCGAATGGAAACTCTATAAAGCCGTCACTCTGGCTTTTTAATAAAAGGCCTAGATTCTTTTTAATATCCTTCGAAATGAAACGTAATGTATTTATGAAATTCATGCCACGTTCCATGGACTGCAAACAATTTCCTTTGCTTGGCGGCATGCTTTAGCTAAGATTAAGGAAAAGGCTGGCGGACAGAAGCCGCCCTGAACCCCAGGGCCATCTCCTGCTTCTAATGTCTTCCCCATCTTTACCTGCATCGAGCCAATTCCAGAGTTTATTAAAAAAGTCGTCTTGATGCTTTTTGAATCTCCTGCTACCATGCTTCATTCTAGACACAGAGAGATGAGGGGTCAGCTATAATATCCTGTTTCTTAGTAGGTTTACCTTGCATGTTAACAAGAGTATACGAAGACGACATTCCAGACATAGGTCCCGTCTACATGTCCCAACAGGGGCCAGGAGAGGGGATTGCTAGCTAGGAGGAACTCATCCCACCCACCCTACAGGCTCCTCCACACCGGTATTTACCACATGTGCGTGTTATATGCTCCATTCAGACATATGGCCTCCATCTTTTGCAAACACACACATTAACACAGTCGGAACACTGGCTGCTTCCCTGCTGAGGGTTGACATGTTCCAGTCTGGCCAAAAAAGAAGAATAAGCGCTGTTTTAAAAGGCTCCTTTCTCCCTTGTGTTGACACATCCTGTCTTCTGTCCAACGGCTTGGTTAAGCTCCAGAAACTAGCACACATTCAATATTTGCCTCAGCAATTCCACAGAAAAAAGGTGTTTCTAGTATTTAGGCTTCGATGGGCAAGATGTCATTCTGTCTGTGCTTACAGACTGGTTGTGTTATTACGTTAGTGACACAGGAAATTTGTCTCTTTTAGCTGAAAAGGTCCCATACCAAAAATTCGATTTGGTTCAATTTAGGAATCCAGTGCATCCTAAGGCCTGCTCCTTATCTGCTGAAGTAAAGGACTATGGCGGGACCAACAAGTACATACACTGCAGAAGTATTCGAACATTTTAGTCTAAAATTTTTACATCTTCTGTAAACAAATATGGATTTGGAATAACCAGATTTTTTTTTTTTTACTGAGCATGATGTGGGGAAAGTATAGCATTCTATGTATGTTATGGTGGGTAAATGGTGGGAAAACACTGGGACCATCTATTCAGAAACATCCAAATTTATGAGTAGATATCAGGGGGAAGGTACAAAAAAAATGTAACCTCCTACTGATTTAAATCCCAATATTGATGCAGATATTTGCAGCAAAAAACAGATACACAGTGATAGTGCCACTGTGATAAAGGCATTGAGGGCAGAGTAGGGCTTTACCTTACAAAGCTATTTCCATGACCCAGTGATCAAGATCCTGCCTGTGTGTATGACTCAGAAATCTTTACATCAACAGCAAATGCACATATCTAGAGCATGCACCCTGCAACACAATCATCTCCTCACATACGCACTCTTCTTAACTGCTTAAGCGCCTTTTATTCCCACCTAACACATCCTTTTTTTTATCTTTCTCTTGTGTGAGCTAGTGCTACAGCATTCAAGAAAATAACCTGAATCCATTAACTCCTGTGATATGAGAGACCCCAATGTGTCAAACGATGACGGGCCCTGGTGAACAACACTTACAGAAGAACTTCTATCATCTGCCGGCGGAGTGTCACTAATCACACATCACACAAATATGAGCGCATTTGTAAGGGTTACACTATGTAAATATACAGCACATGGGGAATTTTCCACTGTGCGTCAAGAACATGCCCAAACAAGAACTGACTAAACCACTAAATGGAGGAAAAACTGGAATGGTCATAGACACAAAATGAAATGTGACTGCACTAATGCCATATTCATGTCAGATCAACATGTCTTTAACAATTAACAACAAGATAAGTGTTTTTTTTTCTTTTGGTTCAAAATTAGAGTTTGCGCTTAAGTTGTTCATGTGTTCGTGTTCATTTTAAAATATTAAACATGGTCAGCTTGATTGAGCTTGATTGGTATCCTAGGAACACTGTGAAGTGTGAATAACAGTAATAGGACACCTGTTTATTGCAGAAATTAAATTAAATGGCAAAATAAATCATTTTTTAAAAACCATTTAATTTGAAGTATCTGTCCTGTTTTAAAATGTACTGTTTATTCATTTGTTTATTTATTTAATTACTACCATACAATTACATAAATAAATTCACTCACTTTTTAATCTTTTTAAATGTTTAAATTTGGATAAATCCTATATTATGTATTTTATGAACATACAGATATGTACTATCTTGTGAATATTCTGTTAATTATTTATTAATTTTTTTTCAGTTTGCAAGTTTGCCATACTTTTCAGCAAAAATTTGGAAGGAGCACTAGAAGTGGCAAACAGAAAAGACATGGTGCAGTGGAAAAAGGCCTGTGGTATATGAGTACACATGAAATGTGCACTCCTCTGGTCTCAGTGGCCACTGAAAGAGGTTGAGGAAGACAGACACGGGCTAAGCGGGAGGTCAGCGTGCTTACGCAGCACATATTCCGAGCAGAGGCAGGAATTAAAACAATGGCTGCTTTTTATTCTTGAATGCCTCTAATAGGAGGAGATTCATCTCTGATCCTCCAACATGCTGTGGGTGCTAAAGAAGGTCAAAGACGTGACACCCGAATTCCCCTCAAAACACCTGCACTTTAACCCTGCAACAATCCACATTATGATACTGTGTTTGTGTGTGTTTGAGTGTGTGAGTGAGAGCGAAAGAGTGTGTCCTGAGCAAGACCTGATGTTGGTTATTATTCCGAAAAAAGCAGAGCAAGGCAGAAAATATGGATCAAAACTGAAAACAAAGCAATCAATATTTCCACAATCGATTGTTTTCATCAGCGAGCGTCTGCTATGACACACTTTCTCCGAATTAGAGGTATGGATCCTCTTTTTTTTTTTGAATGATCCTCACTGGTGGTGCTAACAAATGACCAGAAAATGAAATCTGACAGTTGCAGAGGCGGTTCACGAAGAGCCATGCCAGCCCTCCCTATTGGGTGGCCGGCAAGCCTTAATGCAGGGCTTTTTACAGCTCTGGAGCTGGTGGTTAATGTGCATTAACGTGTGCTGCTGGGATTCGCAATTCCTTCTGTGCTAATTGTTTTGTAAAGAATGCTGGGGGTTGAGAGGTGCCAGAGCTCACCCCGAGTCTGTAGTACCTCTTCACAGGGCTTGTTCGAGTTCATGTAGAGTGTGATAAAAAATACTCATGAGAGTGCAGAGGCTATTTAAAACACAAACACTGGGTGTACAATGTAGATAGACAGTGCAAATGCTCGCCCACGTCTTTTGCTGAGACAACGCCATGTTCTGAGTTTGCCTATGCTGAAATTTGAAGCTTTGATTCTGGTTAGTAGAGGTGGGGGTTGGGGTGGGGGGGAAGACCCTAGAGAAGGGGTGCAGTGGCTAACGCCAACTAAGCTGCGGTAGCCAGGGGAGTTCCTGTCTAGTTGACCCAGAAATCCAAGGCCAGCTTTGTTTTAACAAGTCAGGAAACCTTCCACCACTTTAGCGACCGGCCCATTACCACAAGAAAGAGTTCAGAGCCTCAGAAGAGCTAGCAGGGAGGAAATTAAATGTTACATCAAGAGAGAATGGTTCAGGGAATGGGGATTCGTGTTTGGATGGAAGGGGGGTAAGGACTACGAGTGGAATAAGTCATTAGGTATGAATGGTGATCAAAATATCTAAATAAACATCTCAAAATGAGAAACAGGGGGTCCTAAGGCAGAATGAGAAGGCAGGAATTCTTTATTACACACTTCGTTTCATTTAATGGCCTCTAAAATATATATAAGATGTGTAGAAAGGTGAGAAAAGAAAGACCCAAGGACAGGCTAAGTGGAGCAAAACATTTGCCCCATGCTCTTTTAAAGGGATCTGGCTGGCTGTACCGAGGAGCTACGGGCACAGACCCAGGCTGTTCCTGGCACTTAGAGAAAGAGAGAGAGAGAGAGAGCCGGCCTAGTCGGTGGGAGCTAGAGCCTGATCCTGCATCTGTAGGGCAATCAATCAGGCCTTCAGCGTTCACACTGCAGCCGGCAAGACTTGGTAAACACCATGTCACAGGCTATTAACAGAGCAGTTCCTCTGGAAGGGCCAAGCAGCACTGACTGGCTGCAGCACGCCATGACCGTGATGTCAGTTAACAGGTATCAATACTCTCTCTCTCTATCTCTCTCTCTCTCTCTTTTTTTTTATGCGTGCATGAAACAACAGCTTTTCCTGCTTGATTTGCACTCACCTTGTCCTTCATTTGAAGCTCCCACAGACAGAACACAAGCCTAGACACAGGTTTTAATTACCTACGTTACTGTATAGTTGACAGAAAGTTCAGATTTGATAATACCGGAGGATAGAGAGAAGGGTAGTAATTAAACACATCAAAAGCTCATGGCTAACCGGCACAACCGGCAATTTCTAAATGACATGGGCATTGCATCACATTAATACTGCAACTCGATTCGAAGGTTTTATTTCACGCAGGAGAAGAACAAGTACTGAGAAATGATACTTAAGTGAAATATAGATAATAGGTTAAACTCGTGAAGAAGAAAAAAACCTCAAGAGTTCAGAAAGTTAAAATGACTAATGGAAAATTAATGAAAGCAGGTCACAATTAAGTAGCTATCAAATAAATACATTGTGTGTAACCCTATTCGGTTGATGTTTTGCGTATAGTCATTGTGTGGATTAAGTAAGTAGTGATCTGTAATGAGTCGAATGGATTGAAAATGTAAGAAGTAAAAAGTATGTTATTAATAAATAATAATAATAATAATAATAATTATGTAAGCTGAAGTATTCAGCTTACAAACGTTACACAAAAATAGTGAGGTTTGCATTTTGGGTCATGTCCTGGATTGCAGGGGTTTGGTGCAACACAGAGGAAAGATGGACGATTTGTGCATATGTGTGCACTGGTGAATTTGCATGTGTGTCTGTGTGTGTGTGTGTGTGTGTTTGTGTGTGTGTGTTGCTCTGCCCACACAAACCCCACTGCAGGAGCCATTACCTAACCTCCAGCCAGCCTTACAAACAAGGGAATCCATTAATGTACATCA
This sequence comes from Silurus meridionalis, assembly GCF_014805685.1. Lineage (NCBI taxonomy): Eukaryota > Metazoa > Chordata > Actinopteri > Siluriformes > Siluridae > Silurus > Silurus meridionalis. The sequence goes on from NC_060892.1 coordinate 15,632,617, forward strand.
AAGGTTAGCCAAGAAAATATATAAATAATCAACCCAAAAAGCGTGTGAGAGCAAGGGAGGAGGAGGGAAAGAGAGAAAGAGAGAGGGGGGGCCGACTTGTTTGTGAACTCCACCGTACCCCCCCAACACACACAGACACACACACACACACACACACACACACACACACACACACACACACATATCCAACCTCCAAACTTACTAAATCCCCAACCCCCCATCCTTTTAACCTAAGTGGGCCTTCCTCTTGCCTTTGCATGTTCACTTGTCCACTGCACTGTAGTCATTAACATATTTGGAGTGCAGTGAGCAGAAAGCTTAATTGTCCTTAATTGCTTGGCTAAATATGTTCTCTAATGATTTGCCTCAGATCTGTGACTGCCTTTTGCGCAATTTCCCGGCCGCTGACTTCATTATCCCTGCCTCCTCTGAACAAAGCGTCTTCAGAGGCCGACTTGCCCCTTTCCAACCAACCAGCCCCTCCATCACCCCCACCCCTTTTTTACTCTCTCTCTCTCTCTCTCTCTCTCTCTCTCTTTCTCTCTCTCACATACACACACACACACACATACACACACACACACTCTCTCTTTCTACTTTAGCACAGAAAGCGGCTGTACGCAGGCTGGCAAAAGAAAAAAAAAGGGGAGGTGGAAAGCACAATAGAGGCCCTTTGTCAGGGTGCTCGAGTCAGAGTGATTAGAAAACCAAATTTGTGCTGAGACAGAGTGTTAATTGACCGCAGCACTGTCTTATTAATCACTGACTAATGCAAGGACCCCCGCTTTTAACCCCCGGCTTTTGTTTTTTTGTCCCTGCAGACGCCATCTTTGTGTATGCTTAATCGCCGGATGCACGTTCTATACTTCGCACACTTCCGCTCTTCAGGACATCAGTGATTTTAAACACTTTTTTCTTATCACGTTGATGTCAACAACAAATGACAGTGCTAAAAATCAGGGGGGAAACAAAAGGCGACCGAAGTACCTGTTGAGCAGGAAGAAGAGTCTAAACACTGCCTCCACACTGCAAGCATTCGATTGTCGTTTGTTCTGATCTGATCTTTTTTAACGTGATCAAAATCTTTCCACAGCCTCCCATGTATAGTCCCTCCCATATCTACAATTACAGATATAAAGATTCTGTGTTTATTATTTATTCTGTGTATGATAGACATTAATGTTAGATTTTGCATGCTGTGCGATGGTATCGTCATAAACCCAAACTTGGGTGTGCAACCTGAGAGGTATCTGGGAATAAATGAACATGTTCCTACCGATATCAGCAGAGGGGCACTTGCGTATGGTGAAGATGGCGCTCAGGTCCTCCTCCTCCTCCGGCAGTCCTTTCTGCAGACGCTGCAGCTTGCGCAGGCTTTCGCTGCGCTGGTGCTTCATGGAGCGCACGTGCTGGATAAGGTTGAGCTTGGCCTTGGTGGAATAGTTACACAAGACGCAGTGGTAGTAGCAGGCCTCACCCTCCACCGCACTCTCATGCTGCTGCAGGTGCTGTGAAGAGAGATTAAGGTGAGAGAGAAAGAAAGATTAGCGCTGTGCTCTTACTTTCACTCCCGTGTGCCTTAAGATGAACAAATCGACAACAAACCAGGTGCCTTGTTTAACACGAGGACCTTCAGCGTTGTCTCCTCTAGACTCGCAAACTAATAAGATAACCAGAGCAGTGGGGACACCCTGTCTGTGTCATCATACACTGGGGATTCGATAAAGAGGAGCATATTGGCCCCCACCACTACCCGTGAAGATGAGCGTGATGACATTGCGAGAAAAAAGGAAGCATTGATCTCCTTCACTCAGGAGAAGACTCTCGTCTCTGAAAAGGAAACCTCCAAACATCTGCCTGTTTCACGCATGGGATGCTAAATATTGATCTCACTTACAGAGAGAGATACAAAACCACACTCCAAAAGCATCTAGAACATTCCTTGATAGGGAAAATGGTTGGAAAGGAGGAGGGGTGTGAGTGTGTGTGTGTACATGTGTGTATAAGAGAATAAGAGATGACCGGCAATCCACAAAGCCACAACAAGCCAGACCACATCACACACCCTACAGTGACACAACACTTCCATCTGCCGCTCCCGCACCCAATCATCGAGCACACTAGCCTCAATCAATGAGACAAGGCTGAGAGCGGATAGCATGGCTTTACAGCTACACGTGTCTGACCACGGCTCTTCTACTACCTCATCAGCATCCCGGCATGTAGCCTGAAAAAAGGGCCCGGCTCATGCATACTATTACCCCTCGCTACGTCTGTTTCAAACGCCAAAGCTTATTGACGGGTTTCTGTGGCTACAATCAATGTCAATCTCAAGTAATTCTTTTTCTTCCCTTAATCTTCATGGTCATCATCTCTCTAGCCAGATTTCATGTTCATAGACTTGAGCGGAAAAAAAAAAAAAACATTCCTCCACGGCAGGGGAATCGAGTCCAATAATATACTCCCCCCAAAAAAAAAAAATCTCTCGTTGTCCGTCATTAATGTTTCATCAAGATCTGCCGGCTGTATTATTAAAAATAAATTCTCCTTATGTGCAATGTGCTTACCATCTCATCTTTTTTAAAACTGTGAGTTGGATTTGGAGGGTCTGTCCGAGCCTGGGTAAACAGAAACAGGCAACGAGAGCCAGATCAATGATCCGCATTACTTTTCTGGATCTATTTAAGATCTAAGATTTGGGAAGCACTGGCTTATGGGTTAAGGCTTTTGGGTACTGATAGGACAAATGAGGCAAATGAGAAGATATTATATTTGTATTTGTTCGATCGGTGAGTCACGAGGATGCAAAAGAATTGCGACGTGCAGTATTTTTTAGTGCTATTCTCTCAGAAAGAGAAGCTCTTAATCCCCCAAACCTAACAAAGGTCGAGCCAAACAAATTGATTCATTAAGACGAGGCTGAGCTCGCCCTGCAGTGTAGAAATGAATGCAATTTTTTCCCCCACCCAAAATCCCAGAGAAGGAACATTAGATTTTGTAACCCAATTAATGACACATGAGGTGTTGACGGCAGAGAGAGCAGGGAAAAAATATTAAAATATTATGTTCCCTAAAATGTGCTCGCTCATCCTGCGGTAATATTTAATTTTCTGGTAATATCCTAATATTGCCAAAAGGGTTTTTCTGGGCAATTGTATTCCATTGGCCCAGGTATCGTATGTCTCAATTGTACACCTAAGCTGTACATTAAGGCCACAGCTTCCAGGAATGGGCTTTTGCTTTTTTCTGTGTGCCCCACAGCTTCATGTAATGGAGTTATTAGGTGATTGTAAAAGGCTTTGCTTTCTCTCTCTCTCTTACTCTCTTACACTCTCTCCCTCACTCTCACAATCACGTGCTCTTTTCCTCTCTCTCTTTCTTCCTCTCCTTCCTTCATGTTTGAAGTGGAAGAATGATGTCATTGAGTAGGTGCTAGATGTTTGAGAGGTTTTTTTTTTCTGTCACTGACTTAAATTTCTTATCTTTCCCTAATTGTGTGTACTAACACAATGTTCGGTTTTGTGGAACAAATTAATGCTAAGAGTTCATCTGATCAACTAAAAAAAAAAAAAGCTATTTTATCAAGACAAAAGTAATGCCACCCTGTAAAAAGACACAAAGTTGGTGAGTGTCTATAGTAGCTAATGTGCTGCCATGATTTATCTGAAAGATTTAGCACACAATGCTTAGGAGGTGCACTTTCACTGTTCGGTTGTCGTATTTTGTCTTTGTGACCATCGCCATTTTATTATTATTATATTATATTATTATTTTATTTTATTTTGATTATTATTGTATTTATTAACATATAGAGTTTTGTGGGCGTTGCTAAATGTACATCAGCAGTGCTGTGACCACGCTCTGTGATTTATGGCTGATTCGCTTTTATCAACATGTGCTTACGCAGAAAATCAGCAACATTTTGCCTGAAACTGGTGGATATTTTTAGCTCAGTTTGGCCTACAAAATCTCTTATACACAACTTCATAATAATAACACTGATAAATGATAATAAGACTGATAAATGAGGATCACTGGTTCTCATCCGCACACAAGGCAAGAACAAATACATGCAAATAAAAAACCCAAAAGCAAAACAGATGACACCGAAACAGCACTTCAAAGCTAGATTCGCGGGTGCTGAAAAAAAGGCTATGAGTTTTATTGCTCCCACAAAAGGGCAGGATTTACAAAGCGGGTGAACCTGAGCTGGCCTGGCCCAGAAACAACCCATATATCACCCCAATCCCCAGCCCCCTGCCTGCGCCAAACCACCAACACCACTGGTTTCTGATCTGCAGAAAATTCAGGAGATTCTAGCCAAAAGGGTCTCATAGATATAAACACAAAAAAGACTGACAGGACAGGAAATTGTGAAGAAGAAGAAGAAGAAGAAGAAGAAGAAGATGAAGAAGAGGCAAATGTCTCATCATTACCTCCATTATAATAGAGATCAGTACGGTAGATTCACCATAGAGTTCCCATAAGACATCAGATGCCTTAATAGTGCTCATTATACACATCCCTAGAGTGAGGAGCTCTCTACTTTCCCTCAAACACACACACACACACACACACACACACACACACACACACACACAACCACAAACTTCACACGGCATTTCATCTAAAGCTATCCACATCAGTGACCTCTGGAGATGTTATCTCCTTGTAATCTTCCATCCTGCCCTAAACACACCAACACACACACACACACACACACACACACACACACACACACACACACACACACATATTCCTAAGCCTTGAAGTGAAACACAATAATGCATGAGAGAGATGGGCTTGATGTGTGTGTGTGTGTGTGTGTGTGTGTGTGTGTGTCTGTTTCCTATGATCCTGAAATGAAACTCGGCACTGATAAATCACCTCCAACTGGAGTGCAGGAATTCAGCAACTTAATGAAAAAGTCATGTTCAGAGAGCAGAGATCAGGGGGTGGAGGTGGTGGAGAAGGTGGTGGTGCTGGTAAACAGGGTGCTGCTAAGGATTCTGATCTCCCTCAGGTGCTTGTGCCTCAAAAGCCCAAAAAGCCAGTCAGTGGAGCTTGCACTTGCAAGAGTTTAATCATAATGTCAGCCATGATGGAGGGCAATTCAAGCTATGTTTTGCAAAATAATATATATATATATTTTTTTAGCTTTTTCGTGTTAGCAATGTTAGCATCTTTTGAAATGACAATGCTAGGTGCTGTCTTAATATTAATCCCCAACCAAAAGAAGAATTTCATACTGTTTCCCACAATGCAAGTGTTATTTCACTGTGGGGAAAAAACATCTTTATGAGTATTAACAAGTTACTGCGTTGCTAGTTTTGATTCGATATTGTATCAGCTGAAAAGAATTAAAGCCATTTATGTTATTATTTCCTCTTAATGGCTCTTTTTTTCTTATATAATTATAGCAAATTTCCTACATATTTCTATTTTTGATGGCTACTGCATTTATGCATTTACACTTACACTGCAAAGCAGGTGCTGATTGCTTTGATTCTTTTCTTTGATTTTTAAATATAATAATTAAAAATAAGATAGTTAATTGTGATACCTTAACTGTAATTGTTCTGCTTAAAATAAATAAATAAATAACACACAGTGCAAAGCTTTACACCTCTCTACTGTCCAGGCTATTGTGCCACACATATAAAAAGCAAAGAATGTGAAACACACACACAGACACACACACTCACACACTACCGGGGTATGAATCAAGCTCCCGTATTCGTGTAGGTAAGCCGTGGGCGCCACCTCATCCACTTTAATGCAACTCAACCCTGGCTCCACGTGCATTATCTGCAGGCATCAGTTTCCACACCTACCTGCTGCTGTACTCCCATCTACATTAGCATCCACTTTAATGGGCTGTAAAAAATTTCACCTTTCACATCGAGCAGCGTTTCGGCTTCTGGAGAGCGCGTCGAGCGCGGTGTTGGAGGCATGGTGCACTTACTGCGGAAATGTCCAGCTGAAGAAATCCCTCCAGCAAAACGCAATCAAGTACTGACCGCATGTGTGCCGCGTGTGTGATGGGAACACCAACCGCTTTATGTGTGCGTGCTTTTGGATCCTATGCCAATTTCCACTGGCGGTTCTGTTAATATAAAATTAATGCATGAAAACAGATGACTATCTAGTGGCCAAAGTGGCTAAATAGCTATCAATTTCTCCCAGAGCTGCCCAATTCCCACTGAGCTGGAGACAGAGAGTGTCTGGGATGTGTATTGCTTTGTAATTAGCCCAGTGATTCTCTGCACTAAGTGGTGACGCTGGGTACTTTCCACAATAACACACACAAACACACACACACACACACACACACACACACACACACACACAAACAAACTGTACTGTCCATCCCAATTCCATTCCACCCTATATATTTATTCAGTCTGGTACGAGGCTAAATGATGAAGAGTCCAGAGAAACAACCAATGAATCATAACCATTAGCCAATAACCTGCAAACAATTAGTAGAAACCAAGGCCACATATCCTGTAACATCACAGTTCCAGTGGCCATAATGGTATCTAAAGATCATCATTGGTGGGACATATTTCAATTTTGATGGATAACTTTAAGCAGAGAACCTTTAATTAAGGCCTGGTGATGTCATGACTGAAAAATTGGCCTGTGAAATCATTGCTTTAAGACAAAAAGATTCTATAATAGGCATTAATTTAAAAAATACAGCTTGCATTGTCAGATCTCAGTGTACGTATAGAGTAAGAATGGATGAGACGGAGAGTCATAGCTTTTTTTACGGGGGGTTTTGTTACTCTTCCTCTTCAGCAGGAGCAGAAACCGTGACCACAGAAGTTTGCGTTGGATGCCAAATGCTGCGGCTGGTTCAAATTAGCCACTGCAAGCAACGACATGCCCAGACGTGGTGCTGTGGCTGAGGGGAACGGCGTGTACCCACCCCCAAGCTGCATACCTACTGCTTCTCCACCTCCCTTCCCTTCCCTTCCCTTCCCTTCCCTTCCCTTTCCTACCCTTTGCTTCCCTTCTCTTGCCCTTAATTTCCCCTGCCCAGGTTACAGCAGGCCTTGTTTGCCTGTGAGTAAAAAGTCTACATGATTTTTGTGATTCATCACAGTTCCATCAAAGGTCTTTTTCATAGATTAGAGCATAGGATTGGGGTGGGGACAGATGACTATCTATAATCGCATGTGCACGAGGTGAGAAAGAAAATGAAAAAAGATACAGGAAGGCCGTGAAGATAGTCTCTCCTCCTTCCTTGCAGCAGCCAGTACCACTCTACCTCACTTTAGCACTAAATAAAACAATAATTATTGAATTCCTTTGGAATAAATAGGCTGCTAGAAAGTAAACAATAGGAACATAATTGCAGAGAGAAGCAATCAATGGCAGCAGTCATTTGGCCCGTGTTCATTATGTACCAGGTCGTTTGTGTGCATTTCTCTGGGTGTCATGAGTAACAGGTTTTGCAGCGATGGGGAGGGCGTAGTGACAAGAAGTTAAATAATACCTTCTCACATACACCAGGGCAAAACAAGGGCCAGGTAATCCCTCCTTCAATAATGCCTCAATGCGCTGCAACAGTAACTCTAGATCAGCTGATCAATGTGTCCCCATACTGGCACGAGATGCAGAGGATTTATGGTTGGGCTGTGGGGTCTAACAGCGTTGCACCCTGTAAATCTGCCCTCACCCCTTGTTCGACGCATTAGACGCATCTGAATAATGCAAGGCGCTAATCACAGCCATCTCTTCTTTAATGAGCGGAACCTCAAAGCATACACCAGGTTGCTTTGAAAGCATGCAGGAAATGATGTCAAGTCTAGAAAAAAGGGGGGGAAAAAACACAACAAATCGCTAGACGTCGCTCTGAGCCGCTAATTAACAGCTTAGCCTCATGGTGGTTTTATGAATGTAGCCCTGCAGCGCTGAAGCCCCGTAGTTCAATAACTCTGCCTGCAGGAGGCGACAGCTGTGCCGAGGCATCAGACGCTGTGGACGCAGCTGTTCCAACCGTCCACAGACATCTGTAGCCGTCCCGTACCATCTGGAAGTTTAAGAGGGCAGTTCAGGACCTGCTTTATCCTCTGCTTCTCCTCTCTCAACTTGCCTTAGATTGCAACCCTTCCATTTCGAATTGAGATGCTGGGGGTAATTAATGGAACAGCAAAGGAATGCAGTGTACACCTCAGGCAGGCAGACAGGAGACAGACACGATCAATCGAGAGTCGGTTGGATAACGACAGAGTGTTTAATAGCATTTTATATTTGTCTGAGTAAATGTTGGGCATTAAGGAGACGCCTTTCTAAAGCAGTCCCATCACTGGAGCAGGGCTGCTGCTGACAGATGTCTTGGTGGTTTTAAGGAGAACACAGCGAACTCGTCCCTTTAGGTGATATTTCGATTAAACATGTTATGTTATGGCTGTAACGAGCAGCTTATCACTAAAGAAGTAAAACTGTCACTGAGATTTGACGTAGGACTTATAGGCCAAGTTCAGGTAATGAGAGTTTTCCCAAAACTTTAGCACAGCGAAACATGCATAATATTCCCATACGTGTTCTCACATCTCAATCTGGTATGATCAACCAAAAAAAAAAAAAAAAAGGTGCAACAAGCTGATGTTTAATTTTAACAAATTAATTAATGTCAGATATTTCTTATAATTAATCAATCAGTTGGCAGTGTGATAGCTGCAGCTTGGCATTGTGGGAGCATAAAAATGGGGTTGGGAATGCCACAGGGAAAGAGGGACAAGAGGGACAGTAGAATATGCGGTTGCCAGGAGTGGGGGGGCTTCAAGACAAACTGCACTTTGATGATGATTAATACAGCCAGGGAAAATTAAATTCAGCAAGGCAACATTACCAAAAATGTCATTAGTCTCTGACAACAAACATCCCACTCTCACTCTGTGCTCCTCATGGGAGCTGGGTTTGTGACGAAACCCATGACATCTGCTCCGGAGAACACAAACCTGCATGCCGAGTCAGCAAAACAGAAGGATCAGGGCTGAGAAATCTCAGGTGAAGAGTCTGTGTCTGGTAAAACAACCCCACATTTGTTCAGTTTTAGCCACTTTCTTCTAAAATCTCAAGCAGGATCTCGCTTAAGAAAGGGAAGAAGGGGCCTCTCAATATTGGCTATGTTGGCTGTGTATTATATATCTTTCACCGCTGGCGTTCCCTTGTTTGGATGCGTAAATATTTCATTAACACATAATTGGTTGCTGCTTCAGGCTAGGCAATGAGGCGGGTGATCTAGGGATGTTCTGAGAATTCTGTTTCTCCTTGTTCTTCTTTTTTTTTTATATATATATAAAATTCACAAAGCCCGAACTAAACTTGAAATGCGTCCTGTATCCGACAAGGAAGCTTTCGAGTTGCCAGGCCCGGCCCCCCTCTCTCTCCTCCTGTCTTCCTAACGAGAAACCCGAAGCACGATTCTGTGCCATCGTAAATATTTAAGCTGGGTTTAAACCAGCCCACCTTTTTATTAGTTTCGCTGTGCCAACAGAAGGGCAACAGGGTCCTGGAGTGCACTGCTTGTTAACATGTAGATTAGTGAGGTGGCGCTGAGGTGGGGGCGGACATGCTGCCAGGAGAAAACGAGCAAATTTGCATGTTCGCATGTTAAACATGTCGAGGACTTTTTTATTTATTTATTTTTTTTAAGAGTAAGAGAGAAAGAGAGAGAGACGGTTTTCACTTCTAAAAATAATACAGCAGAGACACTAATATAAAGCCATGACACAATTGACACAGCACCCTGATTATAACTCAGTGCTGCTGAATCTATGGCTCTGATTGGTCAGGTGTTGAAGGCTTTGATTCATTTTTCAAAACACCATAACTGTAATCCAAATTACAGGTGTATATTATTGTGCTCGTTCTAATACATGATAATTTCTATATTAAAATTTATTTCATAAGAAAGTGTGTTTACATAGTCAAGTTTACTGTAAGGAGATGTTTATAGAAGGGGTCTGCAGCGTTCGCGAACGGTTTTCCACTTTGCAATTTTGAGGTGACTTCATAAGCAGCGTTCTTACACCTTATCAATGTGAAAAGACACAAAAAGAAAAGCTGCTAAGAGAAATGTTTATGACAAATTGAATGGACATTCCGCAGCATTTTGTATTACATTCCACGAATGTAACTATAAGTGGATACGTTAGATTTGTGGAAATCTTTAAATACTGAAAAATTGCAAGTGACGACTTCTACAAGCACAAACTTAATGTTTGATTCCTTACATGAGAAATATTATACAAAAAGAAGCGTTAGACTAAAATAAGAGGAGTCGAGGTTTATATTTTGGAAGAAAGAGTGTATTCTGTATTCCAAAGCAGAAAAAACTTGCCCTGAAGGCTCTCCTGTTTTGCCCTTCAGCAAGACTTGAATTTGAAATGGGTTCTTTTTTTTGAGCTCAGGTCTCTATCTTATGCCCAGTGGAGCTTGTGCACTTGTGTTGAAAAGTGCATCTCGCTGAGCAGAGCTCACCCATCTGACTCCAAGTCGTGCTCTACTCTCCCTCGTCTCCCATCCCGCATGGAGTCCGTGAACACACCATATCTTTCAGCACCGCCTGCTCATTAGACGGAAAAAAAAAAAAAACAGTACATTGCTTTCTAGAAAAAAGAAACAAAGTGCTCATTGATCAGCAAGATCGATGAACAATCAATAACCTAAACCCTCATCATTCCAAGTGCGGCATAATTACAGCTGAGATATGGTCGTCATCACAAAAATCAAACACAGCACAGGCTAATTGGAGGCAGATCCATTACTTTAGTCATGGTGCTCACGAAAAAAAAGCTTTCCAGGACCCTTTAAAAGAACGAACTCTGCTAGCCGAGGACAAGAGCTTCCTAAAATAACCGGCTCACACCATTAGTCGCCGTGTCATCGTTGAGGTCATGGTGCTGGGGCACATTTAAGTACATTTAATACTGGGTGCACTGGATTTTTTTACAGGATGACCTGTGATACTAATTGAATAGAATGTAAAGATATATTGCTAAAAAAAAAAAAAAAAAACTGGAAGCAACACCTTTCACCATTGTTCCTACTTAGCCACGTAATCATGCTAAATAAAGACAGAAAATTTAACGTCTGAGTAGGTATTAAAATCTTTCATGATGAAATTTTTTTCTGCTCTTTTTCTGTTTCTTGGCTACCAGGTACAATGTAAGGTTTACACAGGCATTGTGTTACAGCTTATGTATATATATATATATATATATATATATATATATATATATATATATAGAGAGAGAGAGAGAGAGAGAGAGAGAGAGAGAGGAAGAGAGAGAATATGCTCATTACATAAGCTGCCATGCTAAGGATTTACACTTATATATATAGTATAAGTGTAAATCCTTAGCATGGCATATATGAAAGAATATTCCTGTTTGAAAAGTTGAAAATCCCGACTGCCTGAAACCCACTAAAAATCAGCAGGACCGTTTACCTGAATCAAAAATAATTAAAAACAAGACTAAATTTGTGATATTGTGTCTTTTTATACTAACAATGCAAAGAATTATATACTTTGATTTATGCAATCTTTTCCCCATCTTCTCTAGCTAGTGTCTGAATGTACCCTGAATGTTTACCAAAGTAAAACACCTTATTTGAGATGTATATGAAAGAATCTCTATTGTCAACTCTTTAAAACAGCAAGTTTTAATTCATTGGAGACTCTTGAAAACAGAGGTGTTCCACTTTAACCTGTCAAGCTGTGTTTTTTTTCCAAAAGAGTGGAAAGAAGTGATGCTGGTGAGACCGGGTACATGTTGTAAGCAATTATAAGACAAACAATCCACAACTTTAAACACTTTAAAAACGAATTTTTCTGTGGTATATGAGGTATATAACAAAATCACATCACCAGTTTGTGGATTATAAAAAGTGTTTTATTCCCTATTCCAGTATAAAGGGCCAAATAATATTTGAACACATTAAAATTCAAAACCTTTTTTCTAAGAATTCTAAACCAAATGCACTGCGCTGATCGGAATGCAATTTGACAAGCCTAGGAAATTCACAGAGAGAAAAGTGTAAGAATAAGTAGAATGTGCTGAAAAAAGGAAATAATTGGGCCAGTGTGTGCTTCTAGCGCTCCTTATTCGGCTCAGAGTTCTGTGGGAGTTTAAAGGTTTGGCACAGAAACCACAGGATGAGTATGTCAGGCTGTGCAACCAGCTCTTGCTTTCCTCTCTGCTGTTTTTCCTCTTGCCCTCTCTGTCTCTCGCTCTCTTATTCTCTTTCTCGCCCCTGCATTCTCCAAGTGCCGGGGGCACCGTGCTTGTAAAAGTAACCACAGCTCTTTGAGAACTGGATGTATTTACAAACGGAGGTATGTCGGAATCAAAGGAATTACCACATGACATAACACATTAACCAGACAGCGGATAGAAATTTATAGAGTAGACTGGCAAGGGTGTGGCACCCAGGAACTACCGAGAACCATCATGTAGAGCCGCAAGCAGGTAAAAACTCACTCACCTGGTAAGGAATTAAACAGAAGAATCTACTGATTAACCTCTAACGCTCTTTCGGTTGAGTCCCTACCCCCCACTTCCTGTTGTCCCCCCCTGTTCAGTCTCTGCTTATTACTTATCTTTTTAGCATATCAAAAGCCTGATCAGGATCTCCATGCCAAAGCTGTGCCTTCTCTGAAGTACTCTTAAATTCTGCCTCATCCTGGTTTAAAGCTCTAAAGCCAAAGCTTTCTCCTATTAAATTCTACACTCCTCTTTCCCACTTCTGCCTTGACCCATTCCCTTTAGCTTTCACAGTTTTTATTTCACCGTCATCAGCAGGGGACTAAAAATAAATGATAAATGGAACATGATATTTTAAAGCCTTATCTCTTATCTGTTCTTACACGGGAATAATAGGGTAGTTAATCCTGCAGATCTCCCTCAAATTGATTAATCAGCACATGCAGACAATCAAATAAATGATTAATACTCTCCAGACCTGTGGTCGGACAGTTACCCCGAAAGCATCAGTAATAATTCAGTAACCCCTTACCAGACCAAAGCTGTGGCTGCCTTGCTCTACGTCAGATTTCTGATGGGGAGGGTGGAGCTGGTGGCGCTTGGCTTTGAAGCAGCTGCATAGCAAACTGCTCTGCTCTCCTCTACCTGCCGAGAGCCGCTCACCAGCTGACCTAACCAGACAGAAATCCTCTCACCTTGATGCTAATGGCCAGAGGCAAGTAAGTCGCTTAGATTCAAGAGTGCTTGGAAGGAGTATGTTTTGCTTCCAATGATACCTAAGTAGAGCTCTTCTGTCAAATAACTAATTTTTCACTATATTATTGGTTCATTCATCTTCGGTGGATCTGGAGCCTATCCTAGGTGTGCTAGGTTCATTCCCAACCTGGGGCAATTTAGAGGGATTTTGAACTGGGAGGAGGAAACTGGACAATAGAGCAGATTCCAAAATTTGTAAAAAGACTTCAGGCTTAAACCTAAAGCCCAAAAGCTTTGAGACAGTAACTCCACACATTCCTCTCCATTACTCCACACACAATCACCACTATGCTTGTACTGCGTGCAACATGTTGCTAATGAACACAAGCCCTGACAATGCAGGGCTATAAACTAATTAGACAAGGTAATCCATTAAGTATATATGGGTTGAGAAGTTAACCGAATTAGGAAAAGCTGTTTAGTACCAGCTCTTGAAATTTCACATTGGCCACTGGCGATGGACCCTCGTTTATTTTACCTTTTGTTGGGAAAAAAAGCAAGGGGCTTTTTCTAGGGAATGACTCTTTTTCTTGCCGCTTCCCTATAGTGTTTGGTTTTGGACATGGATCAGCAATATCTGTGGATCCCCTGCATAAACCAGCTAGCTCTCTTGTACTTGGACTGGAATGGAGACAGCTGACATGTACTTTATTTCCTAATGCAGAAAGTACACTGCATTGGTATGATGGAAAAAAAGGAACAATATGTGTTTATTTCCTGAGACCCCAGTCCCTAGCCTGTGGTTTGTGCAGCTGTCCAATATCTTCCTGGCTGCGACTTGCTGGCTCCTGATCCTGCATATCACAGCCATTCATAACATCACAAGACTTGCTGCCATCTGCATTCTGCCAGTCACCTCAAAGAGTCCGAAAGCAGTTACATAACTGTACATAAGTGCTCAGTGTTTAAGCTATCAGAGTTGTTCCTCTGTGGCCTAAGAGCCTCACCGCCAAAGCTGAAGCACTCTGCCAATATGGCTTGTAATATATGGCCTGGTCTTTAATAGGCATAAGCACAACATGTAGGGAAATGCGGCGAGAAGATCTTCTATAACCGATATAGTTCACTTTGATCTCGGCTTAGGTCTGGGCTGTTTATAAATCAGCCACACAAATATTTACGAGTTGGACAAGGGATATTGGGGGAGGGATGAATGCCTGGTCTGGATTGTATCTTTGTCCATCTTTTTTCACTCCCTCTCTCCCTCTATAGCTCTCTCCACTACTCCACTACCCCCCCCCCCTTCACCCACCACCCCACCCAGTCAATGAGGCCACCATGGCATCAGAACTGGGGAGCAGGAGACCCCAGGCCACATTCATATTATTGCCATTTTTATGTGATCATAGGGAGTGGGCCTCAATGTATACCTCATTTCAGAATAATGAATACGATCGAAACCAAAAAAACCCCCAACCACCTAACAGGTGTGTTAACCACAGCAAATTACACAACCTGCTATATCTCTAGGCGCATTCCATTTTTGTGTACTGTCATAAGTACCGGACTCATGTTCAATAAATTAATAAGAAGCTAGCGTTCAATATGCATGGCCTTCTGCTACCACTTTGCCCACCTAGCTATTCCCGTCTGAAGCCTACACAATGGGACGGCTGGCCTCAGGCTGATCCACTGCCTTTAATTGCTCCCCCCAGCCCTGACCTCCGCTCCTGATCTTGTTCTGATATACAGCATCTCTATTAAGCCAGGAAGTCGGTATATATTCTTTTAATGACCCCTCACTCCTAACGATGCAGTCAAAAATCAGGCGAAGAGTGAAAAAAAAAAACCCAAAATCAATCGCCATCTTTCTTATTCGTCCTTCACAGACTCTATTAGTTTTCTCTTTTCTTCTGATGTGGAGACCCAAAAAACTTAGAACGAGAAAAGGAGTGGTGGCATGTAATAACTGTAAGTGTAAGTAAATGTAATAACCTTAAGTGGTATGCAAACAGTACATGTTTTATTAACGTTTTTTAAATGTTTCGAAGAGAAAGACTTTTTCTCTTAAAGCTCTACATTAAAAGTGGAAGGATTTAAGACAAAAAAAAAAAATCAGAACGCCTTGATGATGACCATCTATATTAAAAATCCCAGTTCAATCAAGAACTAAGACTAATCTCAGGCTTATACTGTCTCTCGCTGACATCATCAGGCAAATCCTAATAAAGGAGAATATAAGGAAGTTAACATGCATAAGGGAGTAAAGGAGGAGGAAGGGGGGGGGGGGTGATGGTAGTGGTGCTCTGGCTTGTCGATCGATGCGGTGATTGGCAGTTAATGGCTTTTCCTGTTCTGCCTTCGTAACCCCACTCTGATGGCTGTTGCCTCTGATAGGAGATGGCAGATGGCATTTGACTTTCGTACATAAAGCCCTGACTTTGTGGAGATGGCTTCATCGTGTTTAATGATTTAAAAGTTAAGTTGAATATTGGGAATTCTCTGCCGCAAGTAGGCCAAGGAGGATTTTCGAGCTTCGAAAGCACTTGACACACTTCCAAGAACCGAGAGCAATAGCTCTCATTAGAAACCACAACTTTATGAGATAACTGGGAAGTCAAAAGGCTGATCAGGTGGAATTTAAACAGATTGTGTCATGCTTGTCACACTCTGTACTAAACTTAATAAAAACACCAGTAAATTTAGTTCCATTAGTACCATTTTTATCTTTCAGTCAACTGATACAAGA
Source organism: Silurus meridionalis (assembly GCF_014805685.1). Classification (NCBI taxonomy): domain Eukaryota; kingdom Metazoa; phylum Chordata; class Actinopteri; order Siluriformes; family Siluridae; genus Silurus; species Silurus meridionalis. The sequence continues at coordinate 15,648,565 of NC_060892.1, forward strand.
GAACTCACATTTTCTCACATTAAAGGTGCTTTAAAAACACTCGGTCGTTATACGATTATAAGCCTTACCTTTTATTAGTTATTATAAAATTAAGTATAGGCTTGAATTTTTTATTTGCAGAAAGAATGCACCAGTCTTTATATCATTAAGTGGGGGAAAAATATCCCTGCTGAAATCGATAGGGGAAATATTCTTCTGCAGTCTGAGATGCTAAAAAGACCAAAGCTGGCCTCATAACTCATCAGCGATACTGTTCTGTGGAAGCAAGGGCCAAGACACTGGAGAGTCATTCAGAAATAGGACAGAACAAAAGCCTGGTTCTGCATATGCTGTGTGGATAGAGAACTGGAACCAGTGGGACCTGATGGTGCTGAATGAATAGACTTATGTGAGAGTGTGTGAGATAGAGAGAGAAAAGAGAGAGAGAGAGAGAGAGAGAGAGAGAGAGAGAGAGAGCAACAGACAGCACTTCCTATTGCAACATCAACAAAAATGTAATAAAGCCTGCTTCATATAACTCATTAATAAGGTCCTCCCTTCCCCTCTTTCAGAGTTTAATTTAATACTACAATAATTTGAATAATCATTTGCATAGCAGATTGAGGGGTTGGCAATATACTCAAATGGCAAAAAAAACGACGACCTCATTGGTACAGTAGCCCAGACAAGCCTTCTGGTTCAAATTAGGAGAAAAACCGCCAACCTAACAAGAATAAATTAAGGACATTCCTGAAAAATGACACAGATTACCATGATCGTATAAAGAATCCAAAGCTGCTGAAATCAAATTTAAGACCTGCTGTTGGCCAAATGTGGAGATGGTGCTGAAGAGAAAGTCGAGGAATGTTGCAGTTTCCAAAATGCTTAAGACTTCCTCCACTGTCTCCTGGTCGCATCTTTTCAGCCAGAGTGCCAAATTCATAAATCAACATAAAAAAAATGCTTCATAAAACACAAATGTGTGAAACCGCTTAAAAAACAGCTAAAAAAAAAAGAAAACGCATTCCGACTTATTTCAGCAGCTGTGACCAATAAAAAAAAAAAGGCACCTCCAAGAGGTTGACCTCAGAGTTCACCACATCAGCAGGGGGGGGCTGCATGGGGGGATCAGAGCACCAGCGAGCCTATGACACCATGTGTTAGAGTGTGTGTTTTTTCCTTCTTCACACTTCTGTATGGGGGAGCCGCAGCCAGAGAATGTGTGGGCTATAAAGTCACGGTAAATGTTTGCCCTTGAAAAACAGCTCTGCTTGTCCCTCAAACTCGCTACGGCTCTTTCATTCACTCTCTCGTCACCTTGAGAAGCATAAAGTCAAACACAGGTGGACGCTGAGAGAAGTGAAAATGTAAGGATGGCATGTGGAGCCATAAAAACGGCAAAGAGATGAAGAGAAATGTTTGTTCACCTGCACTTCTTCACTTCCAAAAAGTTTGGTTCTCTAATAAATAGTTTTTATTAGAGATAGATTTTGAGCATTATATATATATATATATATATATATATATATATATATATATATATATATATATATATATATATATATATATATATAAGGAATAAAAGTGCCTGATGAGAAAACAAGGTGCGAAATTATTTTTTTCAAAGGGGGCCTCAATAAAAACCATATGACACCCCAGGCTGAACTGCTTAATTACAAAGGGATGAAAATCTGCACTCTACATCTGGCGAGATCATTGCCCCCATAATGCTGATAGATTTACAGCTCCCAGTCCTAACCCTGGACTCCGGCGCACAGCAATTAGGCTGTACATAAGACGCTTCACTGGGCGTCCGTCTCAGCAGGGGAGGCTGGGTTTGACTTTATCAGCTCGGTGCTGCTGAACAGAAGATGTTCAGGAAATCCCCTGATTGTAATGCGAGATCTATGCAGAACAATGGGTATCAAACTCAGATTCTACACCGATCACATCAGCGTTTTTTTTTGTGAGCTTTTAATTGGCTATGATCTAAGACTATTCATTTTTTAAGATATTTTTTTGTAATTAACAGAGATCCAGGGTACATGTTTTCTTATTGGTTTCCCCTCAGTTCTCTAGTTTCTTGGTCTGCCACTAGAACATACTGAAAATGACTAAATGAATGTAGGTTTTAAAAAGAAAAAAAAAAAGGTAATAAAATTAGCTAATAACATTAATTATTAATTTTTTAATAAATCCATATTCATTTATTTTGAAACACCACAACTAAAGTAATTTAATGTTATGCGAGACCTTTCAAAAGAACTCTTACAGGCTCATCTCTGCTCAGAATGTACATGTCTCTCCCATCTCTCTTTGTCTTCGAACTCCATCAATTTCTCTTTTTTTAAACATTTCGTAGATCTCTACATTGGGTGATACTTTTAGGGATTTAGAGTCAATCACTGAATCACAGTAAAGGCCTGACGCGTTTCGGAATCTATTTTTACATCAGACTCAGCAGACAGGAGTCAATTTTAACAAGCATTTGAGAGCTGCAAGATGAATGCCCATGCATGTTGCACTAGAACACGACCAGTCGCTATGCTACTGGTCTGGTATTCCAGATTGAGTGAAAATGTCGAGTTGTTTCAATATTATTTACTCTAATTCTGCACGGGTCTAACATAACAAAGCAACAAGCCCCGTTCAAGTTTGACACCTGTGGCCTAGAAAGATGAGCCGTTGACGGTGCGCCAATCAGGTCAGGATCCTCTTTGTCTTCAGTTTTACTGTTTTTCATGAACACAGAAGGCAGATCAGCATAGTTACTGCTGTTGCCTTTACCTTAGTTTACAGCTCCAGAAAAATGTGAACGGGCTCCCAAATCCAATCCTGCTTCTGTCTCAGGGTCAGAAGGGGAAAGAGTGAGTGAGGTCCACAGCTTCATTTTCTGGACTCGGCTGAGCTTCCTGAACCCAAAACAGCACACAAACTCATACATTCTGCCCCTCTTCCCTTCACTGAGCACCATGAGCAAAACGTTGCTGAGGCCCAGGCTACTCAAAAACCTTTAATCTGACTGATTGGGCACTGATGTATTGATGCCTATGAGCTAGTGAGGCCGCCTTCCCTTGTTTTCTGTCTCTCTCTTTCTGTCTCATCAAAGGAATATTATTTACCAGTTAGTAATTGTTTCCACGGTGACCAGCCCTCAACCAATAGGGCAATGACCCGGGATTTCTGTTCTACCACTCAGTCAAGTCCTCTGTTGTAATTTGCCTTAAACATTTGACTGACAAATATGAGCAAAAGCAACATTAAATCAAATAGATATAGACCTGATTAAACTAGACACTTACATTATGAGTATTTTTGAACAGTTCAAATCGATGGATTCTGCATTACAAGGAGAAGGAAATCATTTGTCACTGGCTACATAGGGCTTATTCACCCCTGTTTAGTAAAAAAAAAAAAAATGGACCAGCATCTGGTCAAGATGACAAGGTGAAGCATGGCAACTGACAAAATCAACATTGTTTGTTTGCTCTATTTTCACTAAGGCTAGATCCTCTGTTTATCCTTTATAAGGTGTTTGATGAAACGCAGATCTACCGTCGAGTGAATAAATTAGCTGATGTGTAAACAACTCTGCAGCGAAAGACACGAGGAAAACATGATGAGAGATGAACATGATGAAGAGGAAAGGAAGGGGAAAGGAAGCAGGAGAGAGGGGGAAAAAAGAGTCTCAGAGAGGATGAAAAAAGGCTGAGGAAAGATTTGGCAGTGGAGAATGTTTAGCTTTTCAGGCTTGTTGGATTAAAGATATTTAACCTTAACTAGAGCATAGCACAGGACCACCCAGCCACGCTGCTCCGTTTTGTGGTGTGTGACGGGTAGCTGTCTTGTTTATTAATTTTCTGGGACAAGAGGAGGAGAAAAGGTTGAGACACTTTCATTCAGACACAAAAGCGAACTCAAAGTAAAAAATAAAAATACACATTTATGTCAGTTTCCTCCTAGTTCAACTTCCTAACTCCCACACACACATACACAGTCACTCGCACACAGATTTTCATTGTTTGTTGAATATGCTGCTAATAAAAAAAAATAATGGCAACATACTGTGTGAAAAAGTATGTGTACGGGGTGTGTGTGAAAGTAATCAAAGCACAATTTAGCTATTAGCACAACACACAATATTGTACACTCTCTATTACAGGTTAGCCTCTTTATCTCTGTATACCCCCTTCCAGATCTCTTTCCTCTTTGTGTTTACTTTTACAATCCTGACAAAAAGATGGCTTAACGGGAAAACTAGAGTGTGCCTGGTTGGCTGCTGGTCCACATAAACACTCATACACATGCACACACACAAACACACACACACACACACACACACACACACACACACACACACACACACACACACACACACACACACACACACACAGAAGGACAGATGCACTGCTAACCATCAGCAGGGCCGGAGCAGCTAAACAGCCACGGGTCGCCGGCTGGCCTTTTCCAACGAGGGAGCCGCAAAGAGTTGTGAAATTGCTCTAGACTGCCAGAGATATGCAGTCTCAAGCCCTCCCTTTTTCGCTACGGACCAACGCCGAGCTTATCCACACCCACTCAATCTGTGACTGGAAGCCCCACTGGCCAATCCTTGGGCCTGCTTTACAGAGAAAGCCATTCTCCATTTGGCTTATTGTAAAGCATGTGTTCAGCACCCTCCTGGCAGAAAGGAGCAGATGAGGTTCAAAGGTGATCTGGAGGGTCATGGGTCAAGCTAGTGGAGGTCTTGTCATGAACTTAAACACCATTTGAGCATACATTTCTAGAGAGGAAAATCTTATTTTGCACATAAGTCACAATTTCAAGGAAAATATACAGCATGTATGCTGTACAAAGTGGTAGGATACTATGTCTTTAACAGTGATGGGGAAAGGAGGAGGGGGGGGTTGAGCAGGATGTCTGAGTGGTGGCGGTGTGGACACAGCGCAAGTGCTTTATTAGCGCTGTACTACCAGTAAATCAGAGCTCGGCTCTTCCTGGAAGAGGAGCAACCTTTTTTGCCCACTGAGCACTATTACTGAACAATCACAGGCTAGCCATGATAATTAGGAGAGTATCTCAGTCTAAACGTCTCTCTGCCTCGTTCTATCGCTCTCAGACCTGACGCCTGCCCTCCTACGCCCCCATCCCCCCTCCACCCCGACCCCTACCCCCGCCCTCACTCCATCTCTTCTCCTGACTGATGTCTAGAGGGCAAGCTTGTATAGTTGGGGTGTGTCTCTTTCATTCTCTCATTCTCCTAACCCTCCTTCCTTCACAGATAGCATTACAGAAATCCACCAGTCCCAACTCTATTCAACGGTAAAAACAAAAGCTGACATATCTGAAGCCTGAATGAAATGAATGAAAGTTGTTACTGAGAGCCACGCTAATGTGATTCCCTGTGGCGGCCATAGTTAATCCTTTCCCTTGCATCACTGTCTATTTTGTTTTACTGCGTTTTTCCTCTGTTCTCCACAGAGCGTGGACATTTTTCCCTCCACACCACTGAGCTGCTCCAGTTGGATTGCACTGGAGGGGAAAATAAGAAGCGGGAAGCCTGTCCAAAAAAATGCCTACACTTTGCGGCTGGATTTGGTGGGCTGGGAGCGTATTAGCAGAGGCGATGTATGACAGAATGTGATCTATTTGCACAAGCTTGGGCCAGCGGTAGTGGCTGAATGTGTGCTTGTGTGCACATGTGAGTTTGTGTAGATCCTTGTGCATTTAATAGAGTGAGACCAGGAAAAAAAAACGACACACTGGAGGGGAGGTAGTGTACGAGGGGTTCCTAAAGATTCCCTATGTGATAGTGACGGCACTTTCTTCCTCTCTTTCCACGGCCAAGAGGCATCTGGAGTGGATTTTGTGCGAGCAGACACCGAGGAACATGATTACATTCAGTTAACTGCGGCCTAAACTGATTATGCATGTGCCAAGCTAATGGACTACATTTGCAAGAGGAAAAATAACATCCAATCAATCTCAATTACTGCAGATAGCAGTGGCCCCCGAGACGAGGAAGGTAGCCAGCTAACCCCCATGCTCCTCCTGCTCCCCTGAAAGGTCTGACTGGAAGCTCACGCCTGGCCCAGGCTCGCCCTGGCTACACCCAGGTTGTCTGAAGTAGTCCAGAGTTATGTCTAACTCCAGTAAAGGTTTCTTATCGGCACGATCTAACATAACTGATTACACAAAATACAATCACCGACATGTGCATTTGAAGGTTTCTGACTTTACTTCTATTCTTTTCTTCAAATACAGTTACATCACCCATAGTAAAGATTTAACATTGAGTGCCTCTTTATGCAAGAACAAAGTAAACACTGCACAAGTAACAAAAAAAAAAATCCAAAGGTATTTAATCCAGTCATTACATTAGTGATGGCTATGAGCAATTCGTCTGGTAATTGTTCTACTTGAGTGGATTTACTTAAATATAAAAGTACTTCAGATACTTGAAGACACTTCTACTGTATAGTCTTCTCTAGTGGAGACTTCATAAATGCTCAGCACAAAACGTCTATTCAAGACGTACAGTTGTGAACTAATTTTGGGTGTTGCAAGTTTACAAATAAAAAGGGTAGAAAAAGCTAGGAAGTTTTGCATGTCCTCCCAGATCTGTGTTGGTTTTGATCCTGTTTTCGCCCCCCTCACAGAAAAAAAGCAAAATAGCCCCTAGGTGTGTGTTTTTTTTCTTTCCCGGGGTGCATGAGTACATATTTAACAATTAGCCTAATTTTAACTAGGGCTGGACAATTTAACTTTTTTTGGTAGACCAATGTAAACAAAAATGGTCGAATTTGAATCATTCATTTATAATTTTTTAAATGCAGGTGATATATGTCATGTAGTGTAAATCTCTATTTCAAATAAAGTGATATGATATTTTTGTCCTATGGCCACACCTCTAGATTTGTGTATATTATGGTGCTTTGTAAGAGAAACCGGAATATTTGTGGATTTCCACTCTTGGCGCAGGAAAGAGGGAGAAAAACTCTAAAGACTAAACTGTAAATTGACCTGAATTTTGTTGTGTGGCCCATCTGCAACTGCTTATTGGGTGACCATCATGACATCATGCTGACCACTACAAAACCGCTAGCAAGCATGAACTTGTACAGAGCAAGAGAAGGTGCACCAAGGAAAAAATATACAGACCAACAGAGAGGTAAAATGGAACGACCTGATCTCATCCCTGGCCTGGGTTCTATGGTGGTCCATGTGGTTAGAACAACTTGCCTGAGCTTTCCATGAGCTTTCAGAACATTCCAATATGTGGAGTGGTGGGTGGAGGCATATTTTTAGAAAGGCCTAATATGGGCTGCATACCACAGACTCTCAAATTATCCCATTCAGCTTAGCCCTCAGTTTAAACCTTTCTTTTTAATTCAAGTAATTACAGACTCCAATTTATACGAAGCTGTGCACACAAAGGGACTGTTCAATGCAAACCAGTTAGATTTGGGTGAAGTGTCCCAAAGATCTCCCACATCTAACACACTGTTTATGCTGACTTGATTTATATTCTTTCCAAAAAGTCCAAAAATATTACGCATTTTATGTCAGCTTTCATTTGACCTGCTCAAAGACTGAATCCAGCATTCTGGATAAGAATATTATGCTTGGACTGTCAGAGTCTACCACCATTGCCAAAAAGCAAATGGGACATGAAGTCTGTGATGCTACGGAGTGGTGTGTCACCTCAACAGAACAAACTCAGCATCCTTGTGTGTTTATTTAAAAAGAAACCCACATTTGTTAGTCATAACTTGTGAATGTCTCCATTAGCAGGTGAGATGATGTGGAAGTTGCTCTATTTGTTGGTAACATCTCATTTACTTTTTGGATCCCTGGAGTACTGTGGGCTAAGTAACTGTTTTAAATACATCAGAGCTTGATGTGTGGAATATTTTTAAGCCTACAATTAAAGAGAGATGGGTGCAACGCATCTCAGTTACCTTGAGAGCCACAGAGATGAGGCTGTGCCTCTAAACTAATCTTGAAAATTTAATTACATGAGCACTTGAGTGAAAATTAATGTCAAATCCAAACATACCATGTGGTTTTGAATAGTAATTTACATAGCAAGGTGCTGAAGGCAAGCTTAACCTCATTTGCTAGGTCAAAAACCATGCCTTAAGCAAAATCAGACTGCCTCCACAGGCTAGTCATGTGGCTCATGTTACATATTTCAGATGTTGAGGAATTTGTAAATATTCTGACAACATGTCAAGGCCTGAACAGGGTAAGGCAGTCGGTCAGCCTTTACCAAAGGTCCTGAGAGTTCTGTGAGCTAAACACTGCCTTTGTTGCTCAATTAAGGTGCTTTCACAGCACTACCGTCAAGGCCAGTGTTGTGACTGACCTGGGAGTTCCATCTCACACCTTCACTCTTAATGGGATGCTGAGAAACAATTTCTCTCACGTAGTGAGCTTGATGCTGTACTATAAAGAGCTCATACACCGAAAACCTGTAATAAAGCCATCAGTGGACTATAAGGAACCCATTCATAACAAACCCGCAGCTTTCTGATGGAGCAGATGGAGTGTGCACGGTTATTCCCAATTTATTCTGTTTATCACAGCTGTGATAAATGTGATTAAAGCCCACTATATTGAGAACCAATTTTTTGCTATTGGTTTTGAGCAATATTTGTTCTGGTGCAGTGAAACTTGGTACAAAGTGTTTGTCTTTGAAAAGTTAAATCAATAAAACCTGAAACTATTTAATAGCTGTTTTTGGACATTTAACTTCCAAGAACATAAGTATATATATATATAAAGAAGAGATACAGAGGGGGCAGAGTGTACAGAAGGAGCATATGAGAATGACTGTATTCAAATATCTCAGAAAATGCTTTGGGGAGTAAATAAGGATTTGTGCGAAATGTTCGAGGAAAAGGGACAGATAAAGAAGGGAAGGAAAAAGAGAAGTCCCTGTGCACAATAATGCCAGTTTGGGTTAACCACGCTGAGAGCCTGGGCTGTAGACACACAGGATAGGTGCCTAAGTGGATTCAGGCCTGTTAGATTTATAGCCATTTGTTCAGAGAGTGTTCATCCATTGGCTATTATGGAATGATTAGAGGAGAAGGTGAAGCTCCAACTCTGGAGAAAATCAATACAGCTGTCGAGAACGATCCTGCCTTTCCTGCTCCGAGAAGTATTAGCACCGAACCCTTCCCTCTCTCCTCGCTCACTTCACACTTCTTCATCCTCTCTACCACCAATTTCACCCTCTGTCCTCCTTCCCACCCTGCTGACCTGCCATGTCCTTCTGCCTCTAACGACTCCTACTGTTTCTATCTCCAGTGTCTAGGTTTATAATACAATATAGCCACAGCACCCATAGTCTGGGTACGGTTTTAAGGGAGAGGTAGTGGTAGAAGATTCTCATTGGATGAATGGAAGTTTAGGCAATCCTACACAGTGGAAGTCTACACAGCTGGAATGATCACTTACCTTGTAAAGCTTGAGGCTGGCCTCATGGCGGGAATTGACAGTGTGCATGCGCAGCTTCTCCAAGCTGTTGGTGTAGTAGTCACAGGCATTGCACTTGAGGTGAACTGGGTTCCCGATGGCCACGCATTTTAAGCGCCACTCATTCCCCTTGCCACCCTCCTTAATGTGAGCCACGAGCTGGTACTTTTGCACATGCTTGTCAGTCTTGCAGTGCAGCTGAAAATTAGCCTTCAGCTGGGTGGTGTAGCAGCACAGCTTGCACTGGTGGGAGTCGCCCACTACAGCCTTCCACTCGTCCTCGGGCAGAGTGCGCTCAGCACCCATGTGCAAGCCAAGCATGTCCAAGTTGTCAGTGGTAAACCGGTTGCACACGGCGCACTGGAAGAGCTTAAGCGATGGGTCTGTGGTCTGCGACAGACTCTCACCCAGGGTCATCAGCTCCTCGGATACCAGCTGCCCTCCACCCAGACGTACGTCCATGGGAATGTCCCCTCCTACTGAAGACACAGCGTAAGAAAGACGAGCACAGCAGTTACTCGTTTTTGTTTTAACACTCAACCAGCTTTATCTCTTCATGATATTAAACATTCATTTGTTTATGTTTTTAAATATGCATGAGATAAGAATAATGTTCTGAACAATCTCCATCAGAGTCACAAGACAAAGCAATCGGATGGTGTAAGAAGATGTGTTTAAAAAAGAGAACAAAACAGGAGCAGTCTGCGTGCCTTTGCCTTTGCTCACTGATCTTTAATCTATCACTGGCCAGACTGAGCACACTGGCTGACCCTGCCTGGCTTTACACTAAATTAATTCCAGCAGCCTCTTTTTTTATTTATTGCTGCAGTATGCAGCCTTTATTTTTGCCTGACTTTCTTCTATTACCTGCACTTTTATAGCAGAAAAGAATTCGGCAAAACCCCCTGAAATCATTCGCAGATCCACCGTTGGGGTGCAGAAATCTGTTTCTATAGGTTGCCAGGGTCATCCAAATCAACTCTTGATTCTATTTCTCTCCTAACTATGTTTTCCTTGACTCATTTTTATTCACACTTGGTAAACAATTCCATCTTCAAATAGTCTTCTTTGTATGAATCAGGGTTTTTTTTTTATCATAATTTATGTGGCTGTGTATCTGGTTTTAAGCAATAAAACATTTCAAATTCGTAACTGCTTTCTCCTAAATTGGCAGGACAGTGTGTTGATAAATTTCATTGAGTTTTATTTAAGAAAAGTCTGTCTGTCTGTCTGTCTGTTGGTCTGTCTGTCTCTCTCTCTCTCACTCACCACTTACTCTTCTTAGTTGAAAGGAGAAGGGCTATAAAAATACCAAGACTGGACAATAGGATTATTGAGATTGTGATTTGTCACCCCTTATAGGACAAAACAAAATGGAAACAGAAATAACTTTAAAAATTTTTTAAATTTTTGCATTCATTTTCTCAAGCATGATCTAATTTATAAGTAGGATAAAGAGTATAAGAAGAAGAAAATAAAATAGACATGCCTGTGCAGACAGTGAGGTTGCAGCTGGCACACCGAAGCCTCCACCCCACCACCGCATTAGCCATTTTCCTTCATTTCTTTTACCAAAATAAAATTTATTGCTGCAATTATAAGTTAGGGGGCATAAGGAGGTGAGCTGAGTTGGTTAGGATAGTGACAGGGCTAACAGCAAAAAAATGCTGACATGGAAATGAGCATGTCAGCTGTTTGGCCTGCCCATTCATACTTACTTTTTAATGTGTGTGTGTGTGTGTGTGTGTGTGTGTGTGTGTGTGTGTGTGAGAGAGAGAGAGAGAGAGAGAGAGAGAGAGAGAGAGAGAGAGAGAGAGTGTGTGTGTGTGTTTGTGTGTGTGTGTGTGTGTGTGTGTGTGCGTGTGTGTGTGTGTGTGTGTGTGTGTGTGTGTGTGTTTGGGGATTTCAGGAATAGTGACCTGACTAACACAATGGACGCTACTAGCAAGTTGAGGCTCATATTTAATGATGATGTGTACTCTCTCCTCATACTTTTCTGTTTTCTGTGTGTGGCTGTGACACAGAGAAAGTATACTCCTACTTTACACCCAGGCAAAAGTCAAAACTTTTAAACCTTTCCTGTAAACACTGTAACTCCTTGAGCTTTTTACGTGTTAAAAACTGCTATCTACTCTTCAGTTATGGTGACATCCTGTTCTTTCAGGAAAAGAAATATAATGACAAATCTCCCTGTTTTGCTTGCATCGTGGTCCATGCCAGTTCAGTTACATGTCACCCTCAGAAAATAGTGCTCTTTTCAAGGCAAACGTTCATATCACAATTTCTTTCAAACAAAATACTCTTTTCAAACGAGAATAATCCTATAAGTAAATTAAGGCAGAAGTGCATTTAGATTATGTCAAATAACTCAAAAATAAAAAAGCCATACAACTCACCTAGTGCTGGAGCCAAGGAAGCCATACTAGGATCCAGGTGAAATCCTCCTATTAAGAATTGGGCATCGGCTCCAGTAGGATCCATCTTCAGGCCTGGAGGCAGGCTCATGTTTTGGGTCAGGTAGTATTGGTAAAGCTCTGCCTCAGAGGGGGAGTGCATAGCGCCCAGACCTAGACGGCCATGTTGCATCTGGGTGACATTCTGCTGAAGCAGCATCATGTTGTGCATGTGCTTCTCACTAGTCATATGGATGCGTAGGTTGCGAGCCACATTGGTCTCGTAGTCACACACCTCGCAGCGCCAAGTGGGTTTGCTTTTGGGCTTGGTGGGTGAAGGAGCTCCACAAGGACCAGCTATGTGAGTGGACGACTGTGCCGGATGATGGTGGTGGCTTGGGTGGTGACTGCTGGCCTGGGTTGCCGATGGAACAGACACCACGCCACCAGGTGTATGCCCAAACACCTGCTCATTGGCTGTGGGGATAGAGCCTCCATTCTGCAGGGTCTGCATATTGTTGAGATGCTTATCTGACTGCATATGGATGCTCAGATTGCCCTTTGTGGTGGTGGAGTAATTGCAAACTTCACAACGAAAGGGTTTGTAGCCACAGGTGTAGCTCTCACCCCGAGCCAGACGTGGATGACTCTGTCCACTGCTGCAGTACACACAGGAGTTCCCAGAGTCTGGGTGCTTCTCCTTCATGTGGGCCTCCAGGGTTTGCTGGTACTTGTAATGCCAGTTGCACTTGGGACACTTCAGTGTCTTGCAAGAGTTGCGTGAATGCATCATCGTCATATGGCCACCCAGCGAGCGTGAGGAGCCCAGGACAGTGTCACATTTAGGGCACTCAACTCCATTTCCTCCACTTGCCCCAGCCCCATGGTTCTGGGTGCACTCTCCCACCCCAGTAATGTCACAGGTTCCTGCATGCTGGGAATTGAGGTGGGAGTGTGGTGAAGGATGAAGGTGGTGGTGATGGTGGTGGAGGTGGTGCAGGTGAGCACCACTGTCATCATCTCCCTCTGCCAGGCATTCATTTGGTTCAGGAGCTGTGGCACTATCTCGATTGGCACTTTCATCAGCAGCAGTGTTGGAGGCAAGAGGGGAGGAAGTCCCTGCTGAGGAGCATGCGGCTCCATCCTCCTCACCTCCTCTTCTGGTGGCTGCTGCCATTGCCATGGGGACAGTGGGCCCCTGGCAGTTAAAGCTCAGTGGGATCTCTGAAGACCTCCCTCCACCATCTACAGCCATTCCCTCTTCTGATCCCCTGACAGAAGAAGAGCACATGGAAGCTGGGACTTTTCTGTTAAGTGTGGGGCTGGCTGCAGAGGGACAGGCAGAAGGCTGAAGAGCGCTACTAGGCATTAATAAAGGAGATTTGGAAATACTTTGGTTTGAGACAGCTGGTTCCCCGACCTGTCCACCACCACTGCTGCTACTGCCACCACAGGCCAATGCAGTGCCGTCGTCCCCCATGTCATCCTCCTCTTCTTCTAAAAGAAGTTCCTCCTCTTCCTCAGAAGCCACCTCATCACCATGAATTAGAGTTTTGCTTTCATAGGGCTCCATGTCCCTATTTTCCCTTCTCTGAGATCCCTCTTTCCCCACAGGCCCCTCTGTTCTCCCTCTCTGAGCCTTGGGCAGGGTAATGGAGTCTTTGGCAGGACCTGGGGTTGAGGTAAGAGACGGTATCTTGGGACTTCCAAGGCCTCCCAGGGTGAGTAGGGCTTGTTGCTGAAGACCAGAATCAGAGTCTTTGTTAAGGAGTCTTTCACCTTCTCCACTATTGCTCCCCGACTCTAAATGGACTCCACTGAATGTGCCAAAGAAGCTCTGGCCTGAGTTCATGGGCACTAAGTTGGGTGGTGAAGGACAGCTTTTGTTTTTTGGTTCCAGGAAGCTAATTAGGGGCTCTTTGTCTTTACCAATGCCCTGTATAATGGCAGATGCATGCTTGTGGCCCAAAATCCTACGCTCATCCTCACACAAGGTCATACGATGATCATGGACAGCGTGAGTAGCAAAGGAACGAGCATAACCAAAGGACAGTTTGCAGAGAAAACACATGAGAATGGGCTTGCCTTTACCATAAAGGGCTAGCCCATCAAATTTAGAGAAATCCACATTGTTAGGAACATCTTTGGATACACATGATTTCTTGGCAGACCCATCGCTGTTTAGATAATCCTTGTTGCTTTTGTGCCGCACGTCAAAAACGCGGAAACTGTGCAGTACAGGACTGTGGCCTGCTGGGGTTGAGGTATTGGGGAAACCTTGGTCTGAGGAGCCAAACCACTTTCCAAAAGATGAGGCTATGTGGAACGTGTTGATGATCTGAGGGTAAACTGATGAGGAGGTTCCAGGAGCTTCACCTTGTTTAACACTGCCAGAGAGAAAATTTGATGGAAGCAAGGTCGATGTCATGCCTCCATCACTTTGGATCAGCTGGCTTAGGCTTTCCACAATGTAAGCTGAGCCATCAGGCTGGTAGACAATTTCGCCAGCTAGGTTTTCCACATCACTGGTCTCCTCTTCCTCCTCTTCCTCTCCTTCTTCACTCCCACTTTCCATAGCATCCCTCCGCTGGATGGGCTGTTGCCGCATGAGAGTGGGCATGCCCCCTCCTACTGGAGCTATAGGAATGCCGGGGAAGGGCTGCAAACTTGGAAAACAGTTGTCAATCTCCATATCGTCCAAGTCATCCAAGTCTTCGTCGTCCTCTCCACAGCTCCCTGCTTCCTGCTCCTCCTTCAACCCTTCTCGTCTAGGGTGTAGTTGGCTGCTGGTGGAGCTGTCACTAGCAGCCTGGGAAGGGGCCCGTGTTTGCTGCTGCTGCTGTTTCTGTTCTCTCACAACCTCACGAGTCGTGCTGGGACTCTGAAGCTGAGCTGAGAGAGACAGGGGATCCAAGGAAGAGGGGTGGTTGCTGGGAGTGACCTGTGCACTAGAGCGATCGTTCCAGGGTTGAGGAGGATGCTGCTGAGGCTGCTGGGAGGTGGTTGAGGAGCTGAGCCCATCGTCTGTCCCAGAAACCACGGGAGACTCACAGCTTTCCATGCTGATGCCTACATGAGGCGTTCATCGCATCCAAGCCTGAATAGAGAACACAGAAGAAGAAAGATATAATTAAAAAATGCTGAATTAAGGAGAATTATAAGCCATGTAAACCGAGAAAACTAAAGAAATGACTCCTTTCATGCTTCTAGCTCCAGTTTTTGAAAACTAAAAATTCAGTGACATTCAGTTACAAAGAGACTTGATAAACTGAAAATGCTATGTATAGAGCTGTGAACAGTCTTGATGTATAGTGCATTAGTTGAGAGACAAAAGCGCAAGATCTAATAGTGGAAAATGACAGAGTGCTCATTACGGTAGATTAGGTACTTAAATACAATACCTCAGACATGCATTAATAAGCCAGCTCAGATGGCTCTTCCTGTCATATCAGCAAGTTACCATCTTTTATCTTCATCTTCCAAACAACACTCAGAGTCTACCATATTCAAGATTCCCACATACATCCGGTTTTAATTAACGCTCAGTCTGAGAAACAGTAACAGAATAACTTAATGGATAAAGAAGCTCCATTGTGCTGCTAATTAGACACAGTAAAACCAACCATCAGCACATGATCCATCTCCCACACCCAAAGAGAGTGAGCTAAGATTTATCAGCCAAAATGGTAAAGAACTGAGAAAAGAAGCCCAAAATCAGCAAAAAAAAACCTTGCACAACTGTTATATGTGAGTAAGTGTTTATTAAATATTCAAATGCTATGTTAAAATATGTCTACCTCTTAACACTGAATGTGAATGTAAAATAAATAGATAAAATAAAATAAAATAAAATCAACAATATAGTAATGTTAAAAACATGAGAACATGTAGGATAAATCCACTCACTCAAATTCAAAATGCAAAAAGTTTGGTGTTTGTTACAAGTATAACTGCAAAAACACATACTAAGAGGAAACGACTTAATAATATATATATATATATATATATATATATATATATATATATATATATATATATATATATATATATATATATATATTCTAGCATGCCAGTCTATATAAATGAAAAAAGAACGCAAGTAAAAGACAATAAATTTGGTGACCTCGGCTGGCCTAAAACTCCAGATGCAGCTGTGTTTTGATCTGGCATGCAATAAGCTGGTTTAAACACTCCAGCAATCCTCTGTCTCTTCCATAACAAATGGGAGCTGCACACTCAGGGGGCTTGGGTTTGCCCGGAGCGCAATAGAGGCTCAAGAGCCACAGGCCGCAATTTAGAGAGGGCCGGGGACATGAAATGATAGCAAGAGATAGTGCTAAGCTAATAATTTTATTAAAGGGATAGAGGCAGCATTGATTAAAGGGGGCAACCAGACTAAAACCAATAAATCTGGCATGCCCTTTGACCCCCCTATGCTGAATATTACATGAGTAAACTTTCCTGAAAGCATGCTAACCGTCAAGTCCTGCCTGATTAGCACATTTGCTGCATGCACTTGATTTATTTACTTATTTACTTAGGGATGCAAATTTCAGCGCTGATCAGACACTGTGTCTGCAGCCACATCCACCCCCCCCCCTCCATACATATTAAACAACACTGGGCTTGGCTAAGGAGATTGATAATGTCTGACTCCCTCTTCATGAATATCTGATGAAAACGTACTCCCCCTCGTCACCCACCACTACCTTCTAGCGCCACCACCACAGTACAAGAGATATGCATAAGACACACACATGCACAATATCCTGTAGTTTTTCCCCAATGAAATGTAATTGTTGTGTTTATATTTGGTCATTTTTATATATATCCCACCCCTCCCCTAACTTAACTAGATCATCCCTGTCAGACAGTTTAAACATTTCCAATGCCAGCCATCTTTAAAAAACAAAACTAATACATTTCTGTACTATTATACATTAAACCCATTTCAACAGGTGAACCTGCTTGAAACTGTCCATCACCAACAAAGTCCAACCTGCACATCAACCTCTTACATCAACCAGAATTGGACGTTAAAATGAAGACGGTCTAATTTAATAATTTGTACAATGTGCAAAAGTATTGTCTGGAGTCTGCCAGTCGCAGATAGGTGCTCCAGTATATAATGCTGTTTGCCCTTTCAGGTTCTGCTTGCTCTGTGACACCTGTTTAAAGCAGTGGAAGCTTTAAATCTCCAGAGAGCCCGGGCAGATGTGCATCACACTTAGGCAATTCTCCTGGCTGTACACACTGTACAGTAGCATCTGAACAAGAATTATAGAATTATGAATTATAGTCATTCCAGAGCATTCCAAACTGCCATACCTTCGCATTATGATTATTCTGTAGATCATTCTTGTGCTAATAAAATTGACTTGAAGACACATTCTTATATGTACCCCATTCTCTCTCTATTCAGTACAAAGGATTCCCAAACAAATCTGAAAGCACTAAAGGTGATTAGCAGAAGAAACAAGTTTTGGGTACAATGATTTGCTCAGGGAGACACTTTAAACCTGTGATAAGCAGAAACATAGCAAACTTTGCTCTTAAAGAATCAAAACAGGCTACATTATAGACAATACAGTAAGATTTGTGAGAATATCCAGTACAGCTATCAAGGATTGCGTCAGGGCGTATTTGGTCTATCAGGTCCTCAAAGAAAGCATAAAAATTTAACTTTTCAGATCTCTGAATGTCCCTTGTCTGGCCTAGTGAACAGATAAAGCCTTTGCCAAATAAAAGCCCAGAACCTAATGAACACTGTCAGAGAGTGGGTCTGGTTGTCATTTGGAGAGGATGGAAAATGAGATAAGTTTTTATTTATGGGACCTTTCATTAGGCGGGATTTACTGGCTGAGTGAGAGGCGAATTAAAGGCTAAGCAGCCATCTGATTATAAGCATGCTCATTCACCTGCCTAGGGTCTGAGCCTCCAGGGGCCGAGCCCTGGCACCCTCCACGCTCTCCTGGGGAATTAACACACGCCCGGCCCCAGCTGGAAACCACTTACAGGGTGCAGCCCTAACTCTCCGCCCCATCCTTCCCTTAGCAGCTGTCCCACGGCTTCTGTTTCAGCATGCTTGCTCCAGTGCACTACTTTCCAGTGGTCTGCGGCAGAGCTCGTGCCCAGATCTAGCCATCACACCGGCTAGCCACAGCAGAGTTAGGGTGCTTATTGTAAAATCAATGTCATGAATGCTAAGAAAGTTACAGGAAAACGTGCAAAGGAAAGGCTTCTACCAATAAAGCAAGTGAGGCTTTTGATGTTGCTCTAGAGACGTGTTCAATGGTAGAGCAAGCGCAGCAGTCCTGCATGGTCTGCTAAACCCAAACCAATTAATGGCACATGTAAGTAAAAATATAGCTGCATCGATAACCCTGTCCTCTCTACTGATTAAAAAGAATGCCTTGATCCCAGGTTTTTACTTCTGACCTGTTATGTTAAATATCTCTGTATTGAAGATACAGAAAGAAGATTGTCTTGGGCTTTTGGTTCGGTACACACGTGTACCAAATGCAATCCTTTTTACGTGCTGAACAAAGTTCCCTCAGGAACGTATTAAGTGGCAGGCCACAAGTTTGTTTAGTCTCCGCCTCGGAGCAAATTTTTTTATTATTATTATTAAACTTGAAAACATACAAAACAATGCCAGTGGTATAAAAAAAGAAACTAGAGTTAGCGCAGTGTCACTGTGGCCACTCACTCACTCACTCACTCACTCACTCACTCACTCACTCACTCACTCCATACCGGAAATTAATTTTTTCTTTTTCATGCATGAAAACGCTTTTGCGTTTCATTTTCAGCTTCAAGAAATTTGCTTCAAAGAAGAAAATCCTAACAATTCCGCATATCAAGGTAGTGAATAAATGAAGGATGGAAAAAATGAAGACATTTGTCAAAGAATGCTGAAATAAGTACCGGTAGATCAGTTAAGTAGATCATATCTTTAGAAAATTAAATATTAAAAACAACACACACACACACACACACACACACACACACACACACACACACACCTGTATTACCCAAATGGGGACTAACAAATATAAAATATTACATTTTATTTTTCTATTTATGTAATTGTATTTAATCAATTTAATTTGTGCTCATTTATTTGATTACTCAATTCAATTAATATAATAAAAAAGTGTATTGCATTAATTTGATTGATTCTATTTAATTTTTCTATAAAATATTAAAAAATATTATTTTATAGAATTGTAAAAAAAATGTAAACGGTTCAAATGTTAAACACAAATGGCAATAATAATAATAATAATTGAATTAATAAAAAAAAGTTAATAAAAAATGACAAGCAATATTATGTTTCGAATTTCTCCCTCTAACTGTACCGAAATTGAACCGAACCATAAATTTTGTGTACCGTTACACCCACACACACACATATATATATATATATATATATATATATATATATATATATATATATATATATATATATATATATATGCTTAAATCTGTGTATGTGTGTGTGTGTGTGTGAAGCGGACTGTAAGACCACACTTCCCCTAGTACACACTTAATAACCGCTCTTCTTAAATCCAGCTATTTCTTCAGGAATGAGCTCAAAAACAGCCTAATTGCTAAACGACTGCGAGAGAACACGCTTATAATTCATCTGCAATGTGGCTAGTGCTGGGGCTTTACGCAATAAAATCCACTCAATATCCAGATCATTAATATGAGGTAAACAGAGTACACTGAACTGAACTGTTCCTTCCTTCCTCCAGCCTCGTCTTTCTCCTTGAGTGTTTAATGTAGACGCAGGAAAGCTTCGTTGCTGCCGCTGCCGCCGCTGCTTCAGGAGGGAAAAAAGTCACCTCAGGTCGATGGCACTCAGGCTGTAAACACGGTTTCCCGTAAAATCAATGATCTTCAGTTCTAGCTATCAGTCTGAGCTACAGAAATAGCAGTGGCTGTGACGAGGCTGGCGCTGGGGCGAGGTGGAGGGAGGGAGAGGAGAGGTGTGGAGAGGAGAGGAAAGGAGCGTGCCTGCGAGTACATTAGGGATGAGATAGCACAGCTATGTGCAGAATGCTGCTGCTTCTACAGATATCACATCACTAAGTGCACACTCACACTGACCAAAGGTGTCTCTGTGAAGGCAGACTACATTTCCCATAGTGCACCTGGCATACAAGGAAGAGGCATGCTTTCTGCATTCTGCATGCGTTTGATCAAATTCGATTTCAAACGTTACTCATTGTTTGGACATGTGCAGAGGAGGGACATGGGGTACATCGGTAGGAGAATGCTGAGGATGGAGCCACCAGGAAGGAGGGAAAGAGGAAGGCCAAGGAGGAGGTTTATGGATGTGGTGAGGGAAAAATGCAGGTAGTTGTGTTGAAAGAGGCAGATGTAGATGAAGATTTCGAACGCTACTCCTCCATGACCCTGTGTAACAGGCAAACTTGAAATGTGTAAATTGCTTTCAAACTCTGACATTGTGACTTTTTATTATTTAAATTTTGTTCATCATAATCATGTATGTGTGATTCATTTTGAAAACAAAACATGGGGAGGCCTACAAAAGCACTTTTGTGCCAATGTAGCACTTTGACACTGCACTAGCTTCTTGATAACAAGAGATGGATTCCACGCCTTTTGCCGCCACGTGGGGGCGTTTTTAAAAGCAGCCGAAGGGGGGATTTACACGTTGCGGCAGAGTGTCTCCTCACTTTTGGAGAGTGTGATAGAAACAGCCTCTTTGGTGTAATTAGAAGCAGTTAATTAGCTGTGGGTTAATTACTCAGATTGAGAGAATGCGAGATAGAGAAAGAAAGCAGGAGCTGGTAGGGTGGCGAGGCACGAGGAAAGCGGCGAGCGCTCAGCAGGAAGCTCCTCGTCTCCTGCCAATTAGCAAGCAGCATGGGGGGCCTGGCGGAGGAGCAAGGTTGGGGAGTACAAATGAGGCACGAGCTCGAATTAGCTCCCTCACAGCCTGCAGAATTAACATCATACTCAACATCCGCCATTTAAAAACGCATTCCATTACTGATTCACAGTGTTGTTTTTCCTGCTAAGCGATGCTGTTTGCCTAAAAGCAACTTTCCTTTTTTTACATGCACAAACAGTGACCTTGGTGAGTATTAAGCTTAAAAAGGCATGTCACAAAAAAGTAAAAAAAAAACAAAAAAAACCATCTCACATTAGCCTCTCTACTTTCATCATTCATTTAGATAAATGATTTCTACACGAAGCGTTCCTGGGATAAACGTATTGATGTATAATCAGAGATGGGCAATCAGGCTGGAGTGCATGCAGAGCATTCACAGCATGCGCCTGGACACAGCAGGAGACTGGACAAGTGTGTGGCTGACTATGTGTGTGTGTGTGTGTGTGTGTGTGTGTGTCTGTGTGTATGTGATATGTTTCTGTGTTGAGGCAACATTAAAACCAGGATGTAACATCTATTGGCCGGTTATATGACATCACAATAAAATGGAGCACAGAGAAAATTGACGTCCATGCCACGCATCCCATCAACGCTAATTACACGTGGAAATCTAATATTGAAGAATACTGGTGTAAAACAGTGGATCTGATTTGGCACACGTCCTAATCCGGGTCATTGTATACCCTGAGCATCTGTGATGTTGACTGATGAGTAATGTTTTAAAAGAGCGCTTTGGTAACAGTGAGGATGTCAGTAGTGATTCAGGGCTGAGTATATGGTAACATCAAAAGAATATCGGTGCCATACAACGTTTCCATCCAACATAAGAACAGGGCGAGGAATTTGATCCCATTTTGTCATTCGGAACATGGAAGTGTATTTCAAAAGCTCCTGGGATTACATTAGTCGCTAAAGTTTTTCAGGGAAGGGTGCCCAAAAACAAAAAAAATTTATGTTACATTGCTTAAAACTGATTTGGATTTTGGAGAGAGAGGTCAGAGGTCAAATAACCACTCTTGAAGACTGTAGTGGGCAGAATAACATCACAGAACCCGTATGTAACTTACTAGTTATTTCTTTGCACCTTTGTTAAAAGTTTAGCAGGTGTGTGTGTGTGTGTGTGTGTGTTGTGCATGTTCTATGGATGAGCTTACGCATTCATTAATTGAAATATCTTATCTATTAATAGCTCAGGAAAGTGTCTCTTGAGAGATAACGTGAGAAATATGCAGACTGCAGAGATTGCTTCGCCATGTGTTTTGTGTTATGTTTTTCTTTTCTTTTCTTTTCTTTTTTTTTTTCTTTTTATCCAGTGATGGTAGTCCGGGTCAGCCTCAGTTGACTTGTAAACAAAGGACATCAAATAAAACAAAGGGAGATTCAGAGTTTCTTTTCACATAATCTCTATAATGACAGGAAAAAATAATAATAGGAAAAAATAGAAATTTACTCTGCAGTGAAGTTTAGAATGCACGTTAATTTCTGCCTCTCTCTCTCTCTCTCTCTCTCTCTCTCTCTCTCTCTCTCTCTCTCGCTGATGCTCTCTTACTCTCCATCCCTAGCTACTCTGCAGTTAAGGCAAGCCAACCGCAAACACTGTTGTTAAAATGATCAATACCATTGAAATATTAAACCTTAAGAAGCCGCATTATTGATTGCAAGGCCGATGATAAAACTGTTTATTATCATAATCGCTAAAGCTTCATGTGGGCGTTCTGGAGAGGGACTTGTGGAGCTGTGCCCCGTGCCACCGGCTGGATTTCCTCTGCGCCTCTACTCCCTCTCTCTTGCTCTCTCTCTCAATCCAAACTCTATGTTCCTCCTAGAACAACTTTTCACACCCAGGCTATTTTCTTTCTTTTTTTTTTTATTTTTTTACAACCATGGATCTCTGCACAAAGTCCAAAAAAGGATGAGTACATGGATAAAAAGATCTTGCTCGGGAATCAGGGATGGGCAGGCTTAATCAGAAAAAAACTCCTTCAACACTCCCCTTTATTTATTTCTTTTTTTAATAATCAGAAAAACAAATACCTCAGTAATGACCAAGTCTGCACCTGGTAAAACACAGCCAAGAGGAGTACGAGCACCTGGAATTAGCCGAATTATCCAGGAAGCATGTTCTTAAAGGAGCAGGTACCTGTTATAACCTTTAAAAAAAAAAAAACCTGTGTCCTCAGGCGAATACTAACACATTGTGAGAATGTAGGTGTGGGCATGTCATAACACAAAAGAGGACAAGTTTAACAGTTGACTTAAGAGGACATGGCAAAGAATACAGAATGCACAGCCAGTCCATTAAACTTGTGGCGACGAGTCTGTCGGAAGAGTCGGGAATTAGGAAAAAACACCTGTAAAGGCGTTTCAGTGCCACTCATGGCACAGAGGGGAAGCTGTTTTGTCGAGCTGCAGAAAAGCTGCGAAATCGTTTTTCTGTTAAACGGTTTTGTTTAGCGTTTAAACCTGAACGCAAAGATAAGATCCCTCACAAAGATTCTGGAACTATAGCATATATTTCTCGCAAAAAAATGTACATCACTCTCCAAACATTTTTTTTTTTTACTAGGTGGCTCATTAGCATACACAGATGAATGATAATCCTTTCTGAATCCAGAAACAGAAATAAAACAGAGCAAAATTCCAGTACAAAGGTGTTATGAAACACTCCTGCTATCATAGCACTTAATCACCACACAGTGAATATAAAAATGCTAGCTGGACAGCTTACTTTTTGTGTGTGTCCCGACAACAGAACACATCTCATATCTAAAAAAAAAATTTTTTTAATGTCGCACAACCATGATGTATTCAAAACATTAGCCCACAACTTTGTTTAGTCTGTTTTGCTTGACTAGCAAACTTACTCGCTAGGTAGTATTGTTACATTAGCTACCACTTTTTTAGCTTACTCGCTTAACATCTTTTACTAATTTTACTACTAACTAATGATTTGTCCACCCGGTATCCACATGCAAACAAGTCTATATGCGAAAACATTTTGCGCAATAATTTTTTTTTATTGCAGGAAGAAATTATGTCGCGAAGGCGAAGGCACGAAACGCGATGGTGACCCAGGCACGGATTTATCATTCTTGTGCACAGATATACTGGATAAATGATTAGTGACTTTCCTTTGAAGACTGTTGTCTTTTCACTCTACACCAGACATTTGCTAAAGTCATTAATGACAAAGACTTTAGAGGGGGAGGGGCAAAAAGGGTGAAAATCTTTCTGGTACACAAATACTTCTTTTTATGAGCCCTGGCCTGAATTCCTCCCTGCTTAGTTGAAACCCTTATCCTGGGAAAGAACTGTGCAGTGCTTTAAAAGATAAACCTCAAGGGACGACTTCTGCTTTCTGCCGCTCCCTTTCCGCCTGCTTTAAAGAATTACGAAGCGTTAATAAAGGAAAGGGAATGATGTGAAGTGAGGAGGAGAACAGGAAAGCAAGCACAGGGCATTGATGGTCTTTAAAAAAAAGGGAAACAAATTAAAATGGGAATGGAGTGACGTCCAAAATTAGCTGTTGCCTATTGTTTTAAAGTAGGAGTACTGCTGAGAAGAATTAAAGAGATATTGAAGGGATTCCTATTGATGCAACAGATTCTTAATGCCTGGCTATTCTTGTACACCAGTGGAGAGCGTCTCCAATTAGGAAGGTGTGCTCACACTTCCTGACAGGCTATTTCTGTGGTGGTGTATGCCAGCCTAGCCAGGCTCCTTTCGCTATGAGAACATAAACATGAAAGGACCTGACAGCTATAATGACTCCGCTCATATCAATTATTTTCCAAATTCGCAGAAGCAAATTATAAACCTAATCTTTTTCTTTTTTCTTTCCAAACTAAATGTATATCAAGCAGGACAGGCCTGAGAAAAGAGCAGATTCATTTACAATTTACCGTTTACAATTCGAGCTTTGACAACTATAAAAATCACAGAATGACTCTTATGTGGAGGAAAATGATGTGCAGGTTCTGAACCAGTGGTTGTTGTGAGGTCTTGAGCCGAGATGTAACTGGCAAGGTGACGTGCAATTTCTCCCCAAACTGTCAACAACGGAAGAGATGAAGGAAAAACTGGAAAAAAAAAAACAACTCAAAGAGAAAACAAGTTGTTAAGAGTCTAACAAGGTGGCCCAGAGGGCAATGGTGAAAGATGCTTGGGTGCTGGGTGTAAGAGGACAAGTAAAACATCAAGCGCCCTTTCTGACTGCAAGCATGTCAGGACCCGTGTTAAGGAAACCTAATGCAGTTTAAGAGAGGAAGAAAAAAAACACATTTCAAGCATGCAATCATGTCAAGTTTGTGGCTCACACAGCTAATTTGATTAGAAAGGTAAGAAGCTTCTACCTGAGACCAGGCGAACATCTGACTTAAAGAGACAAGTATGGAAGTACAAGTAAATTATATCCATCCACCATCAGCTGGTTGGGTTAAAAAAATGATAATAATAAAAAAAAACAAAAAAAACATGCACTGTGAACCAAAACAGCACATCATTCTTGCATTCCAGTGTGTCAACATGTAGCTAGTCTTCGCCTAAGATTCTCTGGAACATCTAATATTTTTGCAAACCTTTTAGGTCATGAGCTTCAAGATCCTGCATTTACATGTATATGGAGTGAGAAAAAAATCTCCAGAACACATTAATACCAGCAGAATTTGAAGCCATACATATAATCCCTGGGCTGAAAAGGTTCACAGTATCTTGTCTTTAAAAGGCATTAAAGATAATCTTGTGTTTGCAAACAGGATACAAAAGAAGTTTGTGGTTGGTTGTCTACCATGTCGGTGAATGTAGACAGTTTCTTGCCATGTACAAATCTCTTTGATGTTATAACTTGTAAGAGTAAGGCTTAGCCAGCATGAACAGAGAACAGACAAGGCCTTCATATCCTTCAACTTGAGAACATGGATAAAAGACAGTCCAATATGCTAATAATCATAGCAACTGTTTCTGATCCTGTCAGCGTGTCTCGGTTATCTGGTGCTTCCGAAAAGAGCGTGGTTGGTGTACATTGACACGCACAGATACACAGACATACAGACAGACACACACACACCCCTTGTTTTTCCTGGGTTCCCCTTCTTGGGTTTACCCCCTCACTCTTCCCCCCCAAACACTACAGCACCTGTTCGATATAAATCAGGGGCCGTGTTTGGGAAGTGAGGCATTAAGCATGACACAAGCTGTCAGAGCTGAGATCGCAACAACCGCAACATTGAGCCAAACTACCGCAGAGTGTGTGTGCCCAGATCTCGACTCTGACGTGCCAGCCTGCTCTTATCTACAGCCTCCTCGAATTGTGTCGCATGACATGTGCCTCACATCTGGAGTCCAGCTGTGCGAAGCGCCCAGGAGGAGAGAATGGAGGAAAAAAAGGCGGAGAACAGCAGAGACAAAAAACCCAAAGCAAATCAATGGAGGCAAAAACACGTCCTGTCTTTGACCTGTTCTCCACCTTGCAGCTTTAAAGGAATATTCTACTGTTTTTTCTGTCTATTGTTTTTTTGATCAAATTTGGACAGAAACAGAAAGCAGAAAAACTTCACATTAATATTAAAGTAAATTACAATAGCTTAGCAGGTCTAAGGGGCAGTTGTTGGAGAAGTCAAAAGTAGCTGTTTAACACATATTGACAATTTCAGCCATTACGCAGTAACAATAAAAGTGTAAGAAAGACAACAAGTATTTTCAGTTAGAAAGTAGTTCCGGTTATTTAGCATTTTCCTCAAACTTCTGTGCTGTCTGTATGGAACCAGAGCCATACAACAATTTCTACCATCTGAAAAAATGGTTCCATCAATTTTTTTGTAAACAACACCGCTTGAAAAAAGACCCTGAAAGAATCCCCAAACATGATTTGTTTAGAAACTGTTTGACAGCTGCCATTAAACTTCCATCAGAAGCGAGTTTATAGCGAACAGACTTCCTATTTTTCCTCTCAATAATTCTTGTGTGTGATGAACACACACGCTACACATACAGAGCATAGCATTTCATCTGAAAAAAAGATGGAGTATCGCTTTAACGATGGCCTGTTGTGTCATAACAGGCAACCCAAAAGGCCTGAAAGAGAGAAAACAGAGGTCACTGTAGCACTCTACCGCTCTGATTTCCATCTCTGTCACGTGTTAGCATGAGGTCAACAGGTCACAACGTGGATGAGAACCGGCACATTCCTCAGAGGACAGAAGCATATATATATATATATATATATATATATATATATATATATATATATATATATATATATGTGTGTGTGTGTGTGTGTGTTTATTAGTTTCAGCTGCCAAGCACTCTTTACTCCGTTACCTCAGGTCCTGGCAGTTAAATATTAACCAGAGATGTTTTTCCTTCTCTGGACTGCGCATGCTGTGTGGCAGAGAAAAGGAGAAAGAGATAAGGAAGCAAAAGAGAGAGAGAGAGAGAGAGAGAGAGAGAGAGAGAGAGAGAGAGAGAGAGAGAGAGAGGACAGAGTTATCAGCTGCTAAGTTTTTAACCAGAAGCAACCCTAGTCAGTGGCTCCAAGATGTGGTGTTGCATTTAGCTGTAAGCTATAAAGTTTGGAGAGAGAGAGAGAGAGAGAGAGAGAGAGAGAGAGAGAGAGAGAGAGAGAGAGAGCAGAGGGCCAGCACGGGGCCAGCGCTGCCTCACTGTAATTTACATTGCTGCGTAATTATCTGCAGGATCAGGGGCTCCAAGCCAATGAAAGAAGCCTCTCTCTGGCAGTGGGGGTCACAGGAGAGGCCATAGATATTACACACACATACACATACTAAAATGACTCTCTTAAAACTGAGTCTCTCAACCTCACTCTGGGAATATACTATGTAAAGAATAAAACACTCTCAATGTCTTAAGGTCACCATGCTAAAGCTGCTTATTTTCCTACATAGGCCCTGTGGCATTATATCACACAAACCAAAGCAATTTGTCAGCATTCACAATAATTTTTTCTCTAAAACAAGTTGGTAACAAGTTGTATGTTTAAAAAAACAGTTGATACTTTAAAGATTTTAATACATTTTAAATAAAAACACTGGCACTGGAGACTCCGTCCATCAACTTACATCTGTTGAGAGGCTTCCAACAGAATACAGAAAATAAGGAAAAATGTAAAAAGTTCTGTCAAAATGTATATAGTGTCTCTCAGAAATGTCTGTGAGTATCATCTTATCATATTTTGCTTATGTATCATCTACATAATATTAGCCTGAGCTGCAGCTACAGAAAAGTAATCAACACCTTCTGACCAAGCAAATATATTAAACAGAATTAAACACCTGAAGGAAGCAGCAGCTAAAAAATGAGCATGGAAATAGAAGACTAACTCTCATTTTCATAATCTCTCCTCTCTCGTTCAGGAGAGAGTTAAAAAAAATATTAATAATGAAAGAAAACTAAATGAAGGTTTTAGAGAAGGGTTTAGCACCTGCAGGACCTGAATGGTTAGCTCCGCACCAGATATTCTCAAATAGTGTTGCAAAACATTATGCTGGATGCGTGTTTGGTTTCGCACTGCATTTCACACACCGTGTTTGGCTAACCAAACCAAAACAACAAAAACAAAGAAGGGTGTAAAACCCCTTGGTAATTTGGTTCTTTCTTTCATGAAATATTTCTTGAAGTGAAAAAATATTAGATGAGTAAACAATACAAATATTTCGCTTCGAACATTTTGGATAGTGCATTCCATCTTTATTTTCTCCTTTTTGTTTGTTTTGTCAGTCCAAATCTCAGAACAGCTCTGTCCTTCAGATTAGTTTATCAGTTTGTGTTTTCGAAAAAAAAAAAAAAAAAAGAATAACATACAAAACACACACAAAAAAAACATACATGCAGCATGTTTTCTTCACTTCTGGCTGGAGAGTCAATTCAGAGTTCAAACGCGATCACAGTGTTCTCACCTGAGTGAACTCTCCAAACTTTGTTCTACCCGAGTGTGCATTTAAAACCACCTGAGCTTAGATTACCTGAGGTCTCGCTAAGACTATTTCTAAAACCTGTTTCAGAAATATCTGAAAAATCTGAAATGCCCAAACTAGGACCCATGGGCCAATGGTGACCTTGGATTTTGACCTTGGGTTATATATATTTATATATATATATATATATATATATATATATATATATATATATATATATATATATATATATATATAAGAAGAGGGTAAAAAAAGTTAAAAATGCCTGTAGGATTGCATCTAATTTATAATGAATTCTCGTTTGGAATATTATAATGTTTTTTGTTGTTTGTCTTGTGAGTGTGTGCCCTCTATTGGTCGGGGCAAAATTATAAAGGTGGGGCAAGTCGTGGCTGACAGGAGGCCGGTGCTTGCCATTCACTGACCGTAACACACAAAACTCCTTAAAGCTTACTGTTTTTCTTTTCTTTTTCCTTTTTTTCCCCACAAATAAATATCAGCAATTCACCATGCAGTTAATCTTTTCTCATCTTTCTTATACGCTTTAACAACGCAATAAGACCAGTAACCTCAGTAGTGGTGAGCGAAGCAAAAGGGAGCAATGTAGGAGCATTCACCACTTCAATGCCATTTGGAAATACCTTTTAAATATAAACCCGCTTCATGTCTCTCGTGGAATAGCTGTATTAGGCATTGAACTCTATTGTACAGAAAATTAAATTGTGTCTCATTGTACTAGAAGTTTCACTCAACTAGAAAATATAAATGCATTATCTAAGCAGAGTTTACTATTTATTTATTATATTTTTATTATTTCGAATATTATAAAAAATCCTAAATGAGAGAAACAATAGAACCTTTAATACAATGTTTGGTATACTGCAACAGTTATTTCCGGCCCCTGGCCCTCAATAAATGTAGCAGAGCTACACATGCACTGCATAAGGAAGTCCTTGATTGCATGGGTGTCTTACTTAATTTAAATGAACAATGTAATTATTTTACCAGGCCAGAGTAGGAAATACACAAGCAAGGGCAAATAATAAAACCTATGCAATTTTAAATGAATGTGATGAGCAAAATATTTCTAATCTGAGATCTATTCACTAGTTTTTCCATTCAAACTCTATTGCTGTGTGTTGTATGTGTGTGAGGGCCTGACGCCAGATACAGTGTGAATGAAATTGCTGAGTTTTGAGTGAGTTACCTGCAGGTGCCAGCACTCTGGGCATGTGGGGGCCTGGAAGCCTGACATACAGTAAGACGACATGGGAAATGAGCCACATGGTGTAAGAGTGTAAACAGAGAGAGAGAGAGAGAGAGAGAGAGAGAGAGAGAGAGAGAGAGAGAGAGGAAGAGTGAGAAAGAAAGAAAGAGAGAGAGAGAGAGAGAGAGAGAGAGAGAGAGAGAGAGAGAGAACTATAGCCCCAAATGTATACACAAACTACTAGTCATGTTCAAGTCAGCATTTCCTTGAGACTTATCAAACGCTTCAAGTTCAAGCTCAACACTTTCCACAACGAAATCTCTGGGGGGGAAAAAAACCCATAATGTGCTGCTTATGTCAATGTGACAGGTTTCCCAGCTGGCATTTCAGAAAGGAGGTTTAGTCAAGGATTAGTTGAGCGCTATTAATCTACTATGCAAATAGTGCTTTAAAAACAGCAAGTGCAGGTCAGCAGAAGCATATATTTGCATAAACCATGGAGAGTAGGGTAAAGGTGTCACTCCACTCGCAACCTCATGTCACATTTGAGGTTGACTCCCCTTCCATGCTCTGAAGTCTGACATATGCCCTGTGCTGGAGGATGGGCCATGTAAGGTGAGAGGAAACCTAATTGTCCCTGGACCTATAATAGAAAAGGGTTAATTAATGCTGACTCCATGGAGGCAGATGCACACCTTTTTTGGAGGGGGTGCAGGGAAGCTCCAAAACTACTGTAATGGCAAATGGCTCATCATTCTCATCAAGCCGAGCCATTTTATTAGTTTGCTTTGTTATTCATTACTGTGCTTTTAGTAGCTATGGCAGGGATGATATGATGCTATAATATTATGAGAAAATTGACATTACACTTAGCTGACAAGCTGCAGGTATACACACACACACACACACACACACACACACACACACACACACACACACACACACACACACACGTGTATATATATATATATATATATATATATATATATATATATATATATATATATATATATATATATATACATACCTGCAGCTAGCCTTTAAATACCATATAGAATACAATAAAACTGTTATATTTAATGTTATTTTAAGAGTTCTCTGTTTTTATCATATGATCAATTCTAAATTTTATTTTTATCCTTTTTGTCTGAGATTGCATTTTTAATTTACGTATTTGTCCTGTTTTATATAGTATCGATTTGCATTTTATAACTGACTTGGGGTTTTATTTTCTTTTATTTGAGACACTTACTTTAATGTGCGTATTCTTTATTTCATTTTACCGCATCCTATTATTTATAATTTTCCTGCCTAATGTCTGAAACAAGCTGCAATCCTTCTAACTTCTTTCAGACTGAGATAGTAGTCTCAATAGGCATCCTTTCCTCATACATTTTTTTTAATGAAATAAAGGGGTGGGTGGGGGGAATTAAAATGTCTATAAAACTATATCACGTACACCAATGACTTGGTTTGGTCATTTATGGAGATGCAGCTTACAGTGTGTACACACCTTGTCACTAGTATCATTCCACAGAAAAGAGATAATGACAGGGAAAGAGAAATAGTGAGAAGCACTGAGAGCAAGGGAGGTGTGGGGGTGTTGTTTTGAGCCACGACATGCATAAGCAACACCTGTTGGCCTTGTCGCCACCATATCATTAGGCTAGCTGTAATTAAGGACACGTCAGAGGTGCCGGAGGGGAGGAGTGGCTGTGCATTCCCTTCTCCGGCCAGGTATGTTTGGAGTACCAATAAAACATGAACCGCACCCTGAAGATCCTCCTCCCCCTCAAATTCAGTAGCCTTGAAATCCAACTTTGACAAGGATCAGAGCTTGAGCTTAAAAAA
Source organism: Silurus meridionalis (assembly GCF_014805685.1). Taxonomy (NCBI): domain Eukaryota; kingdom Metazoa; phylum Chordata; class Actinopteri; order Siluriformes; family Siluridae; genus Silurus; species Silurus meridionalis. The sequence goes on from NC_060892.1 coordinate 15,680,335, forward strand.
AAAAAAAAAAATAGGATTGAAAACCTTTAGATCAAAATGAAAAGAAATATGTGTTGAGTCTGTGTGTATATTAAAAATGCTTAGGCTGTTGTACTACGTTGTTCTTCAAACATTAAAGATAGATAAGATTAGTTGGAAACACAAGAAGATGGACATATAAAACAAATAAAACAAGCAATACTACCGGCAATGCTATTGAGACAGATATGCTTGTTTTTATGTGCTTCCTGTTCAGAGCATGTTGTTCCCTTTCTAGTGGCACAGATCTTTCATATCTAGACAATCCAAAAAATATATACAACTCATTTGCACAGAACCCTAAGATTACACCACATTATGATTTCCTTAAGCTCTTTCAAAACATATATTCATAGACAAAAAACAGAGGCCATCTTGGTTTTCTGTTTCTCTTATTTTCCAGACTATGATTCAAGGTTGCTTTTTAGTTTTTACATCAAAAGACCAGAGCCCACCACCACTCCCCACAATGAATAACATTTTGACCACAACGCTGACTAACCAATATTCCAAATCCCATTTCTCTAGAAGCTCCCCAGATGTAATTTGGAGGAGATTCATTAGCATAACCCTAGTTGACATGATGAACACCCTCACAGTCATGTGCAGGGTCCAGAGTCAGGGCACGAGACCTTGGTTAAAAGCAAAGCTCTCAAGCCACCTAGAAGCCTCTAAATTACAACCTGAGTCAGAGGGAAGGTGACAAGTAGAGTTCATCAGGTCAAGCCTACCCTCATCAAAGAGCAGGTCAAAACCACATAACTCTTTTGCTAAGGTAAGGGTCACAGCAATGTTCTGTCCAGTTCCAGGTCAACCTGAGGTCTTTGACTGCTGAGGTTCATGGCAATACAATAAAGCAATCAATTGGGGTGCTAGACCCTGGTCAATAATGTAGTCCCGTACTGCAGGGGGTCAACACCTGTTCTTTGGCCTCTCCTTGAAAAGTCCTAGCATCAGAAAGTGAACTAGGGTTTCATTTGTGTTTCCCAGTGCATTGCTGTAATAATATCCCTGTGCTACCTCGGCTTGGAAGCAATAAAAACATGCAATTCCTTACCATAAGCATGTCGCCTGCCTCGACTGAACATTGCGTCTCCTTTTTCATTACATTAATGCACCTCGCCAGTCGCTAAACCATTTCTCATTCCATCACACAATTCCACACATGATCCTACTGGAGAGTTCTGGATCTACTCCAACTAATGCTGGCAAGTAGCCACTCAACAAGGAGGACGCTTTAAACCTAGAAGAGGTCACATATCCAAAAACTGAAATGTCACCTGACACTGACATTTGAGATGGAGCGCGTCCTGCTCCGGGAAGTAAAGGACTGGGATTGTATCTTCAGCTTAGAAATTGGTATAATATGCTGGCAGGCAGGATGTACACACCCTGAGATGAATACGTCCACAAAAAACCCTATTCACGGGGATTCTTATCTTACCAACATTATCTTAACATTTATCACAAAACAGCTGAGAGAAATGTTTACAGAGAAATTCCTAAAAACAAAAGAAAGGGTGTGTCAGACCCCGTTGCTATACATGGCGATGTGTTTTGTGAATGAATATCAACAATGATGAATCCCCATCCACATAAAGACATCATCTCATTCTCTGTGGCTGCCAGGATGAGGCAGCAGTTAATTCTTGGCTGCCCTCCCTATCTGCTTAAAGGCAGGTATAAGATTTCCAACAGCTCCGGCTGGCTGAATACAATGGGGAGCTCAGACCTCAGCAGGCCAAGCTCCAAGCAGGTGAAATTGCCCGCAGCATCCGAATGCTCCCCACCCTAATGTGCGACTCCAGACTCCAGGTCTTGAATCTTGACAACTACCATATGTGAGCTAGAGAATAAACTTCTCCTACCTCTCTGTCCCTCTGGATGAAGCCTTACTGGCTCACTGTAGAAATCTATAGCAAAGGTCCTCTTTCCTGAATGGTGCCTCATCCCGAACATATACCCATTTTCGCACCCTGTGTTTCTGGGTGGGCTCCAGATCCTCTGAAATCCTGAACAGGATAAAGCAAGTACTAAAGATGGAGTTTCAGCTTCAGAAACAGTTTTAGAAAGCTATAAACATTAACGCTTAAAGAGCCTCTGAAAATAGGTAAGCGGTTGCTCAGTGGTTAAGCTGTTGGAGCCCCCTGGTTTCAAGGTTGTGAGTTCAAATCCTAGCACCCAAGCTGCCATTCCTGGGCTCTAGAGCCTCAACTGCTCAGTTGTCTAAATATTTCAGTTGTAAGTCGCTCTAGATAAGGGTGTTTGACAAATGCCAGACATGTATAAAAAAAACTTTTAATGTAGTGTAGCAATCTTGCACTTGCTAAAGGTGTACTGAATACAATAGATTTTCCGAATTTTATTCAGCACCCGCTCTTTTTGGTTTTAGCTGTGGGCAGTTCTAGCAGGTGTCATTAGGCAGCATAATCAGCAAGCTGTTTGCATACATCTGCTAGTGCTATCGATCCCTCTTCATTCATTAACACTCAGTGGTATATAATTAACATGTGTGTCCCCCTCGCCCGAGGGAAAGCTAATTCCTCTGCACTTCAGCAGAGGGCACAAGTGGGCTTGGCAGAGTGGGCATGAGGCCAGAAGCGCGCCCGATCCCAATGGTACGCATCCCCATCACCGCCTCCAGCTGTCATCAGCCCCCCTTGACAAGCTCTTCTAACAAGGAGCGCCTTCCCCTCCGCCCCACGTTAACTAAAAGCACAATTATCCGGAGAACAATGATGCTTTTCACAGGGCCTTGTGTTGCCATTAAGGCGGTGTATCTGGTTACAGCAGCCTCTGCTTAAGCTAATTACGGAATGCTATCTGTGCACTTCTCATTGCTTCTTAATTAAGTAGGATTTGTTTCAAAATCTGGGATGCTCAGTCACATTTTTTCTTATCTATGTTAAGGTCTTTAGTGAAAAGTCTTGATCACATTCAATAAGAATGAGAATTCTATAAACTTTATCGAGTAGAGGCTGGGACAGAACTACCTAAACTGCACCAACTAAGCTTTTTTCTAGCATGTAGAGAGCATGGTGCTGATGGGATTAGCCGTAGTGGTCATTAGGATATGAGGCAGACAGTTAGAGCGTTTACGGCCAGGGTGAGCACAGGTCTCAGGCCAGACAAGGTAACAGAACACCAAGCCCGTCTGCTGCCCCTTTGTGTCTGCAAACAGAGCTCAGGGCCTCTCACCAGCCCCACCATCAATAACACATTCTTATTAAGGGCGATTAGGCCACTCTTATTTCCTTCCACACCGACCCAATGACAGAGTATAAGAAAGGCACATGGAGATGGCCTGGAAAAGACAGAGGTATCAGTCATGGTGAAACGGACTTCTCAGAGATATTGAACGAGGTTCTCACTCCAGTACTGGCCTCGAGCAAAATGTTTGCTTCAGCAAGGTCAGAACTGGCTCTCAAAGGTTAAAATGATACACAGGAAGTTTCTGCATGTCATCATAGAGGAAAGAATTAGGTTTTGCAGACTCAAGTCTAACACCACAAGCAACAAGTCTCGTGGACTGCTGTGTCCTAGCTGTCTAACTGTTTACTACCAATCTATTAGAGACAGATAAACAGCTAGCGAATGCTAAAAGGGAGGGAAAGGAAAAGAAAAGCTAGCTTCAAAGATCATGTGCTTACAACATGTACTGTACTGAGCATGTGATGGTTCACTGAGAGGTAAGCTGCATTAAATGCAAACTCGTACTACGCACACACACATGGAACAAGTACACACACAGAGCTGGTTTGGCAAGAATGTGTCTATACTTGTTCCACATTGTACGGCAGGGCTCGGGCTGCTAATTGAGATTAAAAAAGTAAACAGACACAGTGTTGGGCTCGCTCTGTATATTTTCAGAGGTGGGGTGGATCAGAGCACATACACACGCACATCAGCACACACACACACACACACACACACACACACACACACACACACACACACACACACACACATGCACCAGATCAAGTTCCTGGAAGGTCAAATCCAGAACTACCTCTAAAACACACAAGAGTACAGAAAGTGCTCCCTTTTCCCTGAAAAGTACATGCACCGCATTATAGCCCACCTGTAAAACACTCCATCCATGTTTACTTGTGCCAAATATAATAATACTATCACAACACACTTTCTTACTTTCTCATTTCAATAAATAATCCAATCTGTACAAATACGGCAGCCTGCAGGGAATACGAAATAGTAACGAGAACAAAAAACAGCATCACAAAGCGCCCACTGGTTAAGATATGAAAAACTGATGTTTGTAGGCGTGTCAGGACAGAAGGTGCATACTTCACCACAGGAACCTTCTTGGGAACTTTTTAAAAACATGAGAAATTTGGGGATGAACTTTCTCTTCCAGATGAAGCAGGGTTGAATTTAGATTCAGCAACCATTTTACTTCTAGCCCAGTATTTTTTGTTTTGTCCAAGCATGCATGTATGCATTTATCAGTAAATAAAATGCCAGTTGTGTGTTTCTTTAAATTGTGTGTCTCTGATTACCTTTTTTCCACCAAAGGAAAAGATTTCCAAGAGCTTTTAGAAACTGACTTTGTTCTCCTACTAAATTCGATATTTTTTTGTAAATCAGAAACTACTGAAAAGAAGCTTTAAGTTTTAAACATCACAGAAGTTCAATGAATGATGACCTTCTTTAATAGCATTAGAAATCTGAAATTAGTCGAAAATTGTTAGACGCTTTGGAAGCTTCACGTGTCTTGACAGTTTCAGTAGCTGCATTAATTTGTAAACATTCTATTTTTGTGCAACAAAAGCAAAACACCACAGTACAAGAACTCTCAATGGCATGATAGCAAGTTGTATCACCTTGGATCCAGAAAACTTGTGATGCTTCAAACCCAAACCAGGATCTCATCCAGGAAAAGATGTACAGATCTCTAACAGGACTGCTCTGGTACTCTATGGTGCAAATGAAGGTTCCTCAGTGAAAATGCTTCTAGAGTGTCTCCTTAATGATCATGTTCCCATAATGCACCGGTGACCATCCTGCTTTGTGTCCGTTGTGCTTGGGGTCAATCTGCCCCAAGGTCAGCTGCTCTCCCATGGGCTGCTTCGGTTTGCTCTGCTTTTAGCCCAGCCACAAGAAAAATGTAGTGTTTTAAGTAATCCCTGTTTGTACCGGCCATAATTGATTGGGTAATCCTGGTTTAACATGCACTAAAGCCAGTGCTTAAGAATCTATTAGGAAAGCTAACAGCTTAAAGGGGCACATCTTTCTCTTTCACTCTCAGGTTGGCCTTGTGATATATCCCACACACACAAACACACACACAAATAGCTCAATGGACAACCCAGAGCAGCTCGATCCACCACCTCACTGTTAAAAAAAATCTGGAGCCTCGTGGTGCTCATGATCGGTACTGCTTCTGGTCAGTTTCTGGGTAAAATAATCTAGTTGAAAAAAATAATGCGTGAAGCTTCATGTTCATGTCCATGTCCTGACGCCATACAAAACAGCCCCCATCAGGTCTACACGATGCACCACACCAAACAGTCATCACCAGGACAGCGCAAGCATAATCATCATAAATCTCCAACAGAGGACATCACAGCGGCCCGATGAATAAAAAGTGAAAAGATAAAAAAGAAAAAATGGGGAGAGATGGATTAGAAAGAATGATAGAACAAGAGAGAGAAAGAGTGAATGTAGATTAGGTTGCATGCCTTGGATGTGAGTGGTGACAGCTTAAACCAGGAAGTGAGCAGCATGTTTCCCTTGTGATGACAAAAACATGGCCTTGACTCGACCAACCAGCCGAGGACAGTGTCCAATCCGGCCAATCAGAAAGACCGGTATAGATACACCGTTCTCTCAGAGAGCATAATCCCCCAAAAACCTCTGCCCTAATGGGGCCCACTACTGTAATTACAAGGCAAAGATTTGGGATCAGGCATTTAAGTAGTTACCTAAAAGTCCCCCTGAAAACAAAAAGCTCTGTAATTATTGTCTGCCTATTCTTTCCGTGCTCTCCCTCATGGGTGTGACTTGGGTTACCTGTCATGCTAAAATATCTTTCTGTTCGTGTGTGTGTGTGTGTGTGTGTGTGTGTGTGTGTGTGTGTGTATGGACCCTGGTTGTTTCTCTGACTAATCTGAGGCTGGAAGCAACACTGGCAGAGCGCTGACAAAACCCCGGCACCAGCAAGTGAGAAGCATATTTTAGCTGGCAGAGGCTCAGTGACGACACGACACAAAGATAGCAGAAACCTGAGTCCACGCTCGCTGCCCTGCTTACACATGAATGCATTTTTAAACAAGGGAGGGAGATGGGAGGGTGGGGGTGTGTGTGCATTCATTTTGCACTGCACAAAAGCTCCTTTGTGCCAACGAAACTTTATATACATATTAGAAACATGAAACCCCATAGGCCTCTCTGAGCCGGATTCTTGTAACTGTGAACAAGATAACATTACCTACCATTCTTTCCCTTCTCTCTCTCTCCCCTCCACACACACACACACACACACACACACACACACACACACACACACACACAAAAGACACGGACAAAGCGTTCAGTCCTGCACTGTTTTCCTACACAGAGCGTTTTCCTCGTGATAGATTCTTCTCTTTCTTTTCTCACTCGCGTTTTTTTTTTGTGTTGTATTTCTAGGCCAGGTCATCTAATAGCTCGAAGAAGCGCTCCATGGTGTCCTAGAGGTCTACACACTCCCTGGTTAAACTTGTTCCAGAGGGTCATCAAATCTTTCAGGATGTGTTACAGTACAGATGCTTCTATGACACACCCCTCAGGTGTTTGTGGCAGAATCCATCCCCTCCCTTCCCTCTTGTGTGTGCTCCATCTACCTAGAACATGCGCCAATCTGTAAATAAATAAAAGCTGCAAAAAGTGTAAAACCAAAAAAAATATATAAAAATCATGTCTCATCCTCTGTTTCGTTCTTGTTTTTTAGCTTGTCAAAAAAAGTCAGTGCTTCCTATCTGCTTCTTAGAAGAAAACCTTGTCAAGAAAAGTCTTGTTTACATTTATATGGACTTTTTATAGTGGATGCAATACCTGAAAGCCGAGGAAGTTGTAAAAGAGTGACCAAATCCGACAGCACCAACATAAACCAATTGCAGGGCTGATTCCAGATTTTCTCCATCACATAATTCCATAAAATTTTTGGGGGGCAAAAGGTCATTTTCAATGTGTCTACCTTAGTATGGACTTAAAATAGCCATGTTATCCCAAACAAAAAGTCAAGTGTGACTTTTGGTACCTTATTGATCTCTCTTGTGGACAGCTACCAGAAAGGAAGGAGAGCTCACAGATTGAGTTAGAGGTAGAGTAAGTGGCATGCTTACGTGTGTGTGTGTGTGTATATATGTGTGTGTGTTGGAGAGGTGCTGGGTAAATGGCAGCAGACGCCACAATGCTGACATCACTTGCAGACCTATAATTAAAGCACAGCTCTCCACACAAAAGCTACAGCAAGGTGTAGAGGGGAGGAGGAGTGGACGGCCATTTCTATAATGACAGCGTAGCCCGAGCAGCAAGAGATAAGACTAGCAAACAGCTCCTATGGCTGCTAATTACCACTATGGTCGAAGAAAAAAAACGCAACCATAAGTGTACCTGCTACTAACCAAATACACATATGCTAAAATAATAGGCAAAGTAAAATTATTCCTTGCTACTCCAAAAGTCAGTTAAATGTTCCTGTGTTCCTTAAAGGTTCCTGTGGTGATGTACAAAAAAAAGTGGTTTCTGAAAAGTGGTTTCTTCGTGATGCACTTGTACTCCCTGAAGGCTGTTGTTTTTGGAGAACTGACTACAACCAGCCTGGCGCTTTCCAGTGATTACACAGCATAGTTAATTAATGCATGCTGATCAAAAAAATGACTAGATTTATATATAACAACGTCTGAAATTTTACAGGGATTTCATTTATGCTAGAACAAAAATGCATGCCTTTCCATTTTGAAACGAATCTGTTAGCGAATGAGGTCTGGAAAAACTCCGAAGGGCTGCAGATGGACTCAAGTTATATGTCCTTTTAAAAGTGGATTATGTTTGGGCAATTCCATAAAAGCTGACTTCTGTAAAGCTGTGTGTGCTAAATGTCCCACGGTCAGAAATGGGCTTCTTCTGAGCTGTTGCCCCTGTAAACCTTAGCATATGCTGAGTTATAGGCCACACTTCCAGGTCTACATTTACTGCCTTTTACTGCCTTAGTGATGGTGCAAAAGGCTGGAGATTTTTCTACAACAGAGAGTCTGATCCATGGAGGCCTCCCTGCTTGTTCAGTGGAGTGAGGATTCAGCAACATAAAATTAAATCCATGTATTATGTTGAAAATGATCTTAATTTCAAAATTAACCAGGAACATCAGGCATGTGATTCACTAATGAATCATACATGAATACCCCGACTGTTATGCCACGTACTGATGAGAGCGTTGCAACTTTTTTCCTAACTGTGGCCTGAGACTAGCACAAAGCAACGCAACATGTCTACCATGCTCTAATTTTAAAACGGGGTATATTTCATTTGAGTGGGAGAAACAAGATCTGGACTACATGTGGGAAGATCACATCTGTCTGAGAATTTAAGATGACGAAGCATAAAAGAGCATCTCTGTGTCCTTTTCTTTCATATTTCTTGTTATATAAAGAGTGTCTTCCTGTATTTCTTATTTCTTTCACAATATGGCTTTGAGTCGGTAAATGCTGGGAAGTCACAGAAGCAAAGAGGGGCTTTAAGTATGTTTTAATAGACACATTATATTCCCTTCTCTCCTCTTGGGGCGGCACTTCGTTTGAAGTCGGTAACAGCTGTAGTGTTCCAGGCCTTGTTTAAAGGTCAAGCAAACTTAAAAGGGGAGAGCAAATAAGAAAAGAGAGAGAGAGAGAGAGAGAGAGAGAGAGAGAGAGAGAGAGAGAGAGAGAGAGAAGCCAGCAGAAGGGAAGTTAAAAGTTTGTGGAGTTGTATCTGGCAGCAGGCCTACTCCCCTGTTTATTGCCCCAGGCTCTGGGTTCTGGTGCCAGCAATAACCACACCTGAACTACACACAGCGCTCGCAATGAGACAACAACCAGGGCACACCTGGAGAGTGTGTCTGTCTGTGTGTGTATCCATGTGTGTAGGTGTGTCTGTGCTCCTTGTTTGTCTGCTGCATTCAGCAAGACTTCCCAAAGCAATCTTCCAATGCAAATGTAATAGTAATTATTAAGGAAAGTTTTCATTGTGCAAGCGAACTGGATCAATCAACTGGGATGACAGATAGCATCAAAAATGTCCAGGATTTAAATGGAAATTAATCGTGAAAAGACACTAGAATAGCAAATAAGCTTTTTTTTTTTTTTTTTTTAGGTGGTGCGCCATTTGGTGGCGTAACTCATTTAACGACAAAAAGGACACAGATGTTTAAAAGTTCCTTGGCGGTCGCCATAGACACATGATAGCAGGAAATACATATTTCTTGCCCTCCCACTCTCATACATAGCGTTAGTGTATGTGGGAATGCAGAGATGCCACCCACCAGCAGAGAGAGGACACAAACCTCCCTCTGTTCCCCTGCTCTCATACACTGGAAACCCCCTTATAACACGCTCTCTTCTCTATTTACACACATACACACAAAGCCCACAGGGAGACACATAGATGGGAAAGGAAAGGCAACATTAAGAAGCAGAGCAATGGTGTGTCATTCTTTAGGAAGGGAGGGCAGTCTCTTCGCCTTAGGCTTTGACTGAAAAAAAAAAAGAATTAAAACCCTGGTAACTGGTTAGAGGAATTCTGCCTCTCTCATCCTTGTGCCCTGGTGGTGTACCCATCCGAAGACTCCGAGCTGGGAACAGTGTGAAGACGAGCCCTTTACATGACCACAAAGATTCCTTCCTTTCCTCTCATCTGCCCCCTAAGCCTCCCCTCAAGTATCTCTTCCCAGACTTGCCCTGGCCTTCCCTCTGCTTGTGGAAGTAATCCCAGATTACAGAGTGACTGTTGTCGAACGTTTCTATAATGTGTTTTTTTAGCCCTTTTTCCCCCAAGCCTGTTGTTTGGACAGCTGTCCTTTTAGCGGCTGGGTGTCTAAAGATGCTGCTCTAGCATGTTTCCATGCCATTTTTTTTTTCCAAACACGGAATTAACGTCTCATTTCAACTTAATAAACATGTAATACATTTCCAGTTTAACAATGGGAAGACCGCCCAGAGCGCTGAGGGGGATTCGTGTGAAGAATGTTTCCGAGGAGGTGTGTGAGCATTCTTTATTTCCTTTAAAATGCAGCGCGTCATTTATCCCAGCCTGATGATCTGGAGCTGATATGGACAGAACCTGGCTTTCTGATTGGCTTGGAATTTCTGTTTTTGTTTTCCGTTTCTATAATACAGGCCAGTATGGGTTAATCCCTCTGTGATTCAGGTTCACGACGTGTCCCAACAGGCCACTAAAACACAGCATAAAACGCCAAAAGTACACTCGATCCAGAGTGAAGTAGAAAAAGGAGGAGAGAGAGAAAGAGAGAGAGAGAACGAGAGAGAACGAGAGAGAGAGAGAGAGAGAGAGAGAGAGAGAAAGATAGAACAAGAGAGAGAGAGAGAGAGAGAGAGAGAGAGAGAGAGAGAGAGAGAGAGAGAGAGAGAGAGAGAGAGAGAGAGAGAGAGAGAGAAAGAGAAATAGAGAATGAGTGTTGAGAGTTAAAAGAAAACAAAAGCAGGCAGATATGAAGGAGGGGAAAATGAATGCATCACAGAGAAAGCTCCTTTTGTTTGCTGAATCAAAGAAGATCGTCTTAAATGAAATACCCATCAAACCCAGCATTCGCATGGAGGGTGCCTGCCATGGGTCAGCTCAGGAGAGGTGTGAGGAGATGGAGGGGGAACTGGGGATGAGAGCCAAGCACTGACCACTGGGTGGAAAGCAACCAGGGCTCTGCATGAGATGTAATGAGGGCACCTCCACATTCCAGGGATAAAACTGGGCAATGTGGCACTGTAACAAGTCTGCAATTCCACATTTCTTCCAGTAAGCATGCAGATAGCGCTACCAACAATGTAGGCCATTGCTTGTTTGAATGGCATCACTTCTATATAATCACTTTTATCAAACATTAACTAGAATTGAACTGTGCAGCAGAGCAATTTGATAAATCAGATCAGGAAGCTACTCCAGACTTGATAAAAGCTGAGGAAAATGATACTACCTTTCAACCCCCAGAGAAACTCTCTTCTCAATTCCACATTATGTGATGAAAAACAAATATAGAGTGAAAAATACTTCAAAAGTCAAGAGCAGTAATGTAGTAAAGATTATAAAGTTTCCACCAGATGAACTAGGGCCAAATTTAGCTCCTTGAGCTTGAGAACTTTCGTAGAAACCTCAGCAGGCCAGATGCAAAGATTCCCAGGAGGAAGTGTGGCTTTACAACATACAAAAGCACTCAAGCAGCTCTCTTTAACAGGAGCTTCAAAATACCTGGACACACACACAAAACCTACATGAACAGGGTGTACCTTAGAATAAAACTAGTCCCAGATGAGTTATTACAAATGCATTGCAGATGGTTACCTACAGTATGTTCTTACAGGTTAAAAATCGCCTTAAAGAACAGCATTGTTTTGTTTTGGATCAGATGCCTACTTATGGTCAGGACGAGGCTTATTAGCAAGAAAAAGAGAGATGCTCACTGGCAAGACTTGGGCCTTCTTGTCTCCTTTTTGTCAGGAGGTAAATAACTATTGGCTGCTCAATAAGTGGCTTCAGTGCATGGAGTAAGGGGCCTTTTTCCCCTCCACTCTCGCCAGCTTGACAAGCAGCTATTGACAGAGCAGTTACACACTCGCCCATTGGGGGAAATCCACTACATTGTGCCCCAGGCAGCTGATAAATGAAACTTGTATGCTACCTGAGAGTGCAAAGGCTTGTGCTTGTATACACACACACACACACACACACACTCACACACACACTCACACACACATATACAAATACATGCTGTCACAGATTAGCACTGAAGCCTTGTTTCAATAACAATAGTGCTGAGCAGGAGAAGTAGATCTTAAAAGGTCATTAAAAATGTTAAGGTCATTAATGATTCGCTAGAGGTGGGCACTCCTAAGACAAGCCTTGACAAGAAGTAACAAGAAAATTGTAATGGCAAGAAAAGAAGCAAGAGAGAAATGTCCCTCCAGGAATGTCAATGGATTCGCCACAGCCATTAGTTTGCTTCCAGAAACAAAAAGGCTTTAGGATGAAAAGAAAAATCAGAAACTAAAACCAAAATGATCTGTATTATTTCTGGTGCAAAAGGGAATGTAATATATTCTTTAACTAAGGTTTCCTTCAGCTGAGGTTATATCTCTGCAATAAATTGATTAATCTGTATCTGGTTTGACTTCCAATATACTAACAAAATTCCCAGTTTGAAAGTGGGAATTGCAGCCCAACAATACTAACGTAAACCAAACATTTCTCATAGCGGATAAAAAGTCTCATCTTTGACCATATCTTTATTTTGTAGCTTTCGTCAAACTCTGATTAAGCTCTTGAACCATATCATGTTTAAAAAAACAAAAAAACAAAAGAATGAAACAACCTTTTGCTCATTTCTGATGTTCTCCTGATAAAAAAATATAAAACTCTGGCTTTGACTTTGTGATATGATGGCACTAACCTTCATTGATACGCAGGCAGCAAGGAAGTACCTTATCACCAGCTCTCTCCTGATGACATAGTGGGATCTTGTGCTTGATTGCTTTTTAATACACTTGCACTTTGGGTGAGGATGAGTTACTCTAACCTACTGGCCTTAAAGAGTACCTGCAGCCGTATTTCAAAGCTCTGTTCTGCTGCGAAGGCCACACACATACACACTCCTCCTCTAGCGCTATTCAAGAGAAGAGTGAACCGAATCAAATCAATGTTTATCTCAAAACAAATAAGGTTGCATCTACAAGCACTTTTGTACGTCGCCCTGGACAAGGGCGTCTGCTAAATGCAGCAAATGAAATTTTAAATCCTAAAGCATTCTTTGATCATTTCATTCCTTCAATGGGATGGATATAAAAGGTAGAAACCTATGACAAAGTGCTTTGCTAGACTCCATTGAGAAGCTAAGAACTATCTTGTGCCGATCAGCTGAAGCCATGATTTCGTTCTAACTCGTGCAGAGCACCGTGAGAAAAGGTGGAAAAGGGGAAGAAATGGAAACGCATGGGTGTACAGTCCCACACACAAATCCCCTCTTTATCAGATGGAAGGGCTGCGAGCGAAACTACATTTATTTTGCTTTTTTTTTTTTTTTTTAAATACTTAGCAAAGAGCTCAACTTTGCTTCAACTTCTTCATTTTGTGCTCTCTTCTTGGAAATATTTACAAGTCATAAAAGCAAGTTATTTTATCAATTTTCTTCTTTTGGATTTTCTAGCTCCTTACTACCACTGAGTGCTTTTTTGAGAGAAACTATTAATGACTTTTTTAAATATTCTGACAAACTTTTGTATATAATGTTAAGGAGGTAATGAGATAGCTAGCATTTATAATCACTCAATGTTTGGTGCAAATGATGTATAACTGCATTTGCAAACCCAAAATGAATCCTTGAACTTGGTAAAAATGCTAAATCATAAGCAAAACATTGTACATCTTACAATCATGCCTTGGCTTTAATCCCCCACATGACTTCCTGACCTAAGGGTATTAAAAAAAAAAAAAGAAAAGAAAAGAAAAGACAAGAAAAAAGTGAGAAAAACCCACAGACTAGCATACACTTCTGATTCTTCTTCTCCAGTGAGTTACACCCAGATCATCAGAGCCTGGCTGATCTATGCACGCTACTCTATGCCAAGCGCCCTTGTACGCTGGCGCCCATCCAAAACCATGTTGAAAATAAAAGAACTTGGAGGACACCCATTCAATGCACACACCCATTCCTATATATGTGACTTGAGGCGAGGCAAGATAAAGGAGACCGGACGACTCGAGGCAGCATTATCCCGCCTATTGATTTTAGCTGTTGGGTATTACAGAGGGAAACAGTGGGTTTATCAGGGCATGATCTCCTTGCACTTTTACTAACTAGACGAGTCTTTCTACAGCTTATCTGACAAAGAGCCTATTACGGCCTTTCTCTATATCCTCCCTCGAGCATGGCCTTTCTGTTAGCTTCGAGCTAGGCTAATTCCACTGTGCTGAGAACTTCAGTTGATTGTTAGCGGCAATGTGGATCAGTAATTATAGCTTTCTATGTTTCGAACGTGCCCAAATTTAAAGGGGATAACCTTCACGCTTTCACCTGGGCGACCTTGAGAAAAGATTGTTGGCATCTCTTCCTTCGTTCTTTCTCACCCTCTCCTGAATAGAACGAAGAAGAGATAATGAGTGTGGTATAATCCCACAGAGGAGCTCAATTCATCCTCTAATCACAGACTAAATGTTGGTTTTAATTACAGAGAAGTAGAAAGATCTGAAGAGCAACGTACTCCTGAAACTCACCGGGCATTAAGAAAAAAATAAAAACACAACTGCTGGTAACATGCTGGCCGCTAGCAAACCCTTTGCTTGGCTGAGCAAATACCAGGACTGCAGAGTTAGTTTCCTTTGTGGGCCGTGATATTTCATTTGGATGTATTTCCCATTTCCCGATATTAATAATGAAGACGGGTCGACAGCGAGAAAATTTCCCCACAGCAATTAAGGTAAAAATCTATAATCTGATCAATGTGCAATTCAAAAGAATTGTCTTAGCGCGCAAAAATATGAAGCACAAGCGTATGGACCAGATGATATTGTGCATAAACGGACATGAAATTTATCTATTACGAAAATGACCGGCCTTGGAATTGCACTGAGGAAACCAGGCAAAAGTTGAACAATTGACATATTTCATCAAAAGACAGCTTATGAGAGTGGGCAAAAAATTTCTGTTAAAGGGGTGAGGATTGCAAAAGAGCTTAATCAAGAGTGCAAAAAAAACTAAAAAAACAATCTTATTTTGATGTCAGTCTCTATTTCTCAACAGTGTTACAATGTAAGACACTATTTCGAATACATTTAGCATGCTCTAGGGTTTGGGGGTGGGTGGGGGGTTCAAAGGATCCAGACTTTGTCATGTTTAACTTAAATTTAAATATTTTCTATTTTATTCGTTTTACACCGCAGCAAAATGCCAACATACACTTTTTAGCAATTTATATTTAATGTTCCATGGAACAAGTTAGTTCCTGTTCTCACTTCCGTTATAGCAGCTATAATTGGCTGTTCCCTAACCAGCATTTCCTTTTCTCTTTCTTCAAGTTTATATGACAAAAAAAAAACCAGAAACAAAAAGGTGTAAACCTAAAGGTTTACCTCTGCCTGTTACACAGTACTGACATTGAAGACTAATAAACATCTAACTGGAAAATGCCATAGAAGTGTCTGGTTAGACCATGTGCATTAATAGAAACCTGTGATTATTCACCTGGATTGCTGACAGAACTGAAGTTCTAAAAAAATTAGTCACTCAAGAACAGTGGTATAAGGAGCTATATTTTTCGTACCAATGCCTGGCACCCTCATGCTCTAGTTATTGGCCCGGTTTAGCCATCTCTACAACCACTACGGCGGAGATAAATCTTATCACAAAGACCTGATTACGTTTTTAATTTACATTTCGATCAACGGCCCAAGTCTATCGGCAATGTGTCTAAAACTCTATTTACCGAAGAGGATGCCATGCTATCACTTGATCAAGGATCTCCAGCCACCATAAATAGTGTGTGCTTTTGTGTGTGCGCGCAGTTTGTGTCTGTGCCTGGGGGATTTTTGAGGTGAAAATGAGAAGATGGGGGAGTTTTGGTCACAGGCGACTCATCAATACCCCCAGTAGAGAAGAGCCGATCACCTTACACCAGTTCACCCCCGCTGGCACATGAGCTCGGATTGCATTGGTGAACACCACAGACGCCGCCAAATGGAGTGTGTACACGCTGTGTCAGTTCAAATTTACCATCCACTAAACTAAGAGACAATTAACAGTCCTGGTATTCAAGTAACCGGCTTTGAGGCGTTCGGCTTCAGCCCTGAGCCAATCCATTAGTGCTTAGTCTCTTATCTGTTTATGAATATCTCTCGATGAGGAATCTACTCTAAGATTAACTGCTGAATTGCTGAATG